>NC_044496.1:13231271-13531271 GCF_902362185.1 Chanos chanos
ACAGCCCCAGCCCCTGACCTGGAACACAACCATCCGCCTAAATATTTGGGTTGTCAAGGCAAAGCGAAGCCCGGCACACTGGAATCTCACCGTGGAATTTCTTCCAGTGAAGACTGACTCCCAAGCTGGCTCTCAGGTCATATTTAAGTATGCTAGAGTTCTATGAGGGAGCTCTCCAGCGACTATTCAAATATTTCACTGCAGATTTAGATTGTCAAATGTCAGTGAACTTCCTCATGACTCTTCCCCCCTCCAAAAGAAAAGTGACTTTTTGTAATGTCTGTGTGCAAAAAAAAAAAAAAAAAAAAAAAAAAAAAAAAAATGGAACAATGTTTTCAAGTCCAAGGACAGCAGCCTAATTCTCCTGTAAGTATAAATAAAACGTCTGCTCTGAGTTTGCCCCGGGCTTTTACGAGGCTTCTCACACTTTTTATTTCAAAGGGGAGAACAGAAGCTGTGGCACTAATGGAAAATGCAGCCATTTGCATGAATACAGATGTGTTTAGCTTTGTGAGTTCAGATTATAAGGCAATAAAAGAGCATTTTTAAGGCTTCAGTGAAACTTTGAGGAAAGCTTATTGGAAAAAATGTCTTTTTGTAAAGAGTTCAGACACATGTGTGTGAACTGGTTGCAATACAAATAAGTGACACAACAGCCTGCAGAGCCTTGACCAAACGTGCATTTATGAAAAATGAATGCTGTGGGAGACCATGCATAATAACAGTTCTCAGCCTGTGAAAAGAATGTGCTTCATCAACCACCCGCCACTTTGACAACTGCAACCATAAAATCCATTTGTTAGTGCAACCTTTCTGACGCATTATTTCAGCAAACCAATGTTGACAAATGTTCTTTGTTGTTTATATTTTGAGAATCAACAAGTATATCAATGCATAATTTAGTTAGCCGACCTGGAAAAAGAAACGTAACTCTCCGTACTAAATACCTAAAACTAACAGGGAAAAAGTAAAGGCCAGTGACAGAAGATACTATCCCCTTTAAGTGTAGCATAACGAAAAACGGACACAGACTGCTAATCAAAAGAATTCAGAAGTTTCCAGAAAGCATTCAAAAATGCCCCTGTCTTTGACAGTATGGATTAGATAGTTGCGCATCTGTTCTGCTGCAGCAGATAGTGTCCCATACCTGTTGTAGCATTTGCTCGGTTAAGTTGAGCTTTTGCTGATGTTCCTCCAGAGAGCTCTCCAAGTCTCGGATCTTTTCTCCCTGTGCCTCGACCTGGTCTGTCAGCACGCTCACCTGGGTGTGAGAGCAGGAGACAGGCTCAAACAGGACGGCAACTCCTCGCTCCACCTCTGTTCACACCCCTCTCCATCTAAACCTGTCATGTACACCCTTTTTCCAAGCTTAGGAGAACTGCAGCGTAAGCTGTTTAAAGTTAGAAGCTACAATTCTCAAATCTCCAATATTAACCGAAACACTCTGTTCTTACTCTTCAAATATTGCATGAACAATAATAGATCAAACAAAAGTTAATCTCTGGCTCCCAGCGCTCTGATAAGGAAAGTGTCCTTGAGGAATTGCTGTACTTACGATTAAACAATGGAGTATTTCAGTGACCAGTCACCTCATTAGAAATCAGCAGTTTTTGCTTTCTGAGAGGAATTTGCTGGCAGCTTAACAAAACCCACATGTGTACCTGACAACTCACAGAGCTAATCACAGGAGCGTGCCAGGACTAACAAGTCAAGACATGACAAATCAAATTAACCCCACCTATCGCATTAGTTAGTCAGAACAGCCGTTTGAATATGATGTATGAGAGAGTAAAAACCCTGAAAAAACATAGTTATGATGGCAATGTCTTCCCAGCAGCAAAACACGAAACAGTAAAAGAATTCTACACTGCTATTACAGCAAGCCACTGGATTAACTATTGAGCAACTTGACTGTATAGATGTGTCACAGTTTTTGCTGAAGCTGAGCTGTGGCTCAGGTACTGTTTTTACGATTATGGTCAATGAGCATGTGACACGTGGAGAATAAAAACAACTCTACCATATGCCCTCAGCTTCATGTGTCACATGATACGAGTAGTGTTTATATTCATCAGGGCATTTGGGGCACAGCAGTATCACATAACCCCCCGTTCTTTAAGAGCACTCTTATAATCATCACTGGCTATTCAACCTCAGCGCATTGGCAACAAGGCTTTTCAAAGGTATGTATTTGAAACTAAACACTAAATCACACAAATAGGAATGGAAACACAAGCACACTCCATATGCACACATATGCTCTCTCTCTCTGTCTCTCTCTCTTTCACACACACACACACACACACACACACACCACACCTACATAATTTAGTAGTTCAGAAGTTCAGCAGTAGAAATAATGGGAGGTTAATTTCACAATTTCATAATTGACATAATGGACATTAAATTGCTACCTCCATCAAAGTGAAATGGCATGACAAGTATAACCATACACCATTACTGTCTTAATAGATTCTAATTATACTTTCATTTGGTCCTACCTGTAGCACGAGAGACTCTTTGTCCCCTTCTAAACGGGACAGACGCTCCTGACAGCTTTCATTGTTCCCCAGAGACTGAAGGTTGACCTGCAGCAGAGCGATTAGTCATGCTTAAAATTTCAGTTGTAGTAATCATCAGCTGAGAGTAAAAGCACAGTGAAGTCTAAGAATTCTGCAAAAAACAGTTACCACTCTTAACTAACAGCCACACAGACAGAAAACTTTATCTCCTCCTTAATAGACGTTATCCCCAATATGATGCCAGTCTCTCTCACTCTCTCTCTCTCTTTCTTTCTAAACACCGAGCAGTTACTTTACTAAACTTAAGCCCCAGTCCAATCATTGTCATAGAGCTGGGCTAACGGAGTCTGGAATTCTATAAGAGGTTTATTTGCTTAATCAGGATCTTAATGTTTCACTGAATGCAGCGGGAGTGTAAGAGCTTGTGGAATATATCAGAAACGTGTGAAATACCATAGACCAGGAGGTCCCCAACACTGAGAGCCCACTTTACCCAAGATAATCCAGAACACAGAGACTGACCTGCATGGTTGAATAGAGTGGAAAAATTCCTAAGGGACTGAGATACCAATAAAAAGAATCATAACACTTAATATCATCTCCAAGTATCTGTCATTTCAGTCTTAAATAACAGAGTGTAAGACCCATTCAAACACAAAATAACAGACAAAAGAGAATATGGCAGAGTGGTGAGATACAGACAGTACACAATGACATATAAACAAACTTCAATGTAAACACCTTCTTTATTACTACATTATTTTACTCAAAATTTTTTGTGACATAACTTTCTTAGTAATCCAAACTGTTTTCAAGGCAGGATATTTATCCATGTAATGTGACATAATCTGTTTTCTTTTTGCTTTAATACACTGCTATTTTCACAGGCCAGTCTGTCACACAGCATACAGGGAATTTAAACCGGTCTATTCACAAGCTGCGTTACATAACTCCATGCCACAGTACATGGTCCATGATACAAATTACAGTTCTGTGAACTGACCACAGAACTTTTTCAGGAGAAGTTTCAGACAGAGTACATAGCCTATAAAGACTTTCGATACAATGAGTTTCACAATGTTATGCTCTCATGCTCCAAAAAGTCACAGAACACAAGTAATACTAACAACAACAACAACAACAACAACAAAGAGTGAAACATCAAAGGCATAATTTAATGGTATTGTTGTCACATATGTAGAATTCTTTGTTTTGGAGAATATTCCTAAATAAACACAGATAGCTTGATGAGCCAAGATTAAAATTCAAAGAGGTCAGCGTCATGCTATTCCCGCTCTGATCTCATGCCACTTCATTTCTGATTTACCTGCATCTTATTTCACACACTATAAATTACAACCAGTAAAAAGAGGCTGTTTCTACTGTGCACACGTGTCTGCATCCACTGGTTCTTTTCTCATTATAAAGCCAACGTCTGCATCAGCAATTCAGAACAGCACTCCACACAAGCACAAATGTACAGCTCCGTAAGGGAACTTGACACACTCGTATGAAATTGGAAGAGGAATGTACAAGATCACACAAACATCTTGGTACACTCAGACTTACCTTTTTAAGCCAGGCAAAATGTTTGTAAAAATCAATATCACACTCCATGTTGTAAGGCCATTGTAACTTCTATTTCCATCAGAGGGAGCATTAATCAAGCGTAAACGATTTCTTTACCACCAGTGAGTGAGGAATTGAATGAAATAAAAGGGGGATCTGAGTAAGATCTATTTCCAGCTTTCTAAAAACACAGGCACCCAGACTCCGTTCCCCTCATTCACTCTAGCTCTGGTTCAGACTTTCAAGCATCTGGTCTGGAACACAGACAGAGTCTGCGGCAGCCTGTAATATCAGAGTGCAGGCTTCAATCTCAAATCATGCCAGCTGCTCTCTCCCACTCCCTTTCTTCTTTTCCTGTTTTCATTCACTCCTCCTCTTTCCCTCCCTCTCTCTCTCTCTCTCTCTCTCTTTCTCTCTCTCCCTCTCTTTCTCTCTCTCCCTCTCTCTCTCTCTTTCTCTGTCTCTCATTAGTGAGCCCTCTCAGAGCATGTCTGAACTTAGTGCTGCTTTTGGGGGCTTTCTGAAAGGCTGCCTACCAATGGGGGGAACATTCCCAAACACACGCCTGTCACACATGTGGCTGTACAGCAGGAGGAGAGGGGAGAGCGAAAAAGGAGGGTGAATGGAGAAGGGGGGTACAGGGTAAGGGAATCTCATATGAAGGTAAGTGGGAAAGACACAGAGGGAAAAAGGGGAGAAGAAGACAGAGAATGGATATGGTTGTTAGAGACATATGGTGGGGAAAGAGATGAATGTGTAGGGGACCAGAGGAGAGGAAAGGGAGGTTAAGCGGTGGAAAGGTAGAGTGGGGGATAAAAGAGAGAGAATCAGAGGTCTGGCTCCCAGATTGTGTCTGTACAGAGCACTCCAGTCCTCTGAGCGCAAGGGTGCCTCTGTTTCTTTTACTCTCATCGTGAGGCCCCACAGCATAGCCATGTGCTGACATGGTTTTGGAGTCCACAGTGTGGTAGCGCAATGCTCACCAAGTTCTTGTCCAGCCATACTAACAGGGTAACAGCTGTTGCAGAGGGAACCTGCTTCCTCAGAGAATCTTTTGCATCCTTACAGGTCTGGTCTTCCAGAGCAAACCGCAGCTCCTCAGCCAGCTGGAGAACACGGCGAGCGGACGAGCATGTTGGAGGGCCTACCCTCACCGGCACATCACTGTAACTATCCATGGGTAACACAGCTTTTGATCCTGGGGAATAAAATGGGAATGAGGTCCTAGTACATAAAGTTAGAGTTGAAGACATTATGGTTATCAACTTCAACTTCTGTATGTGTGTGGGGCAGCCGTGGCCTAAGGGTTGGAGAAGTGGACTTGGGCCCGAAAGGTGGCCGGTTTGATCCCCTGAGCCAGCAGGAAAAAATGTGGGTGGGGGGAGTGAATGAACAGGGCGCCCCCCCACCCCCCACCCCAACATCCACAGCTGAAGTCCCCTAACCCCCAACTGCTCCCCCGATGCTGCGGCTGCCCACTGCCACACCCCTGCCCTGGGTGTGTATGTGCTCACTGCTCCTAGTGTGTGTTTATTGCCGGATGACTTAAATGCAGATTCCTAATTTCCCCCAAGGGATCAATACAGTATCTAAAATTAAAAAAAAAATAATGCAATGTAGACTGACTTTTGTCTTAAGCCTTAACCAGTCTGAACCACTTAATCCTGTCAGATCTTCATTACTGTTTTGACTATACTAAACCTGTGTATTTGTGAGGGGTCGGAGCAAAAGTTTGCTTTGACTATAGTTCTGCAGGAGGGGGACTGAGTATGTACACGTTGTCTTGTTGCCATTCCCAGCCAGCAGATGGCACTCATTTGTTTCACACAAAGATCTGCTTGTGCACTACAGTGTTTCCACAGGCAAACTTGCCTTCTTTAATTTACTCTCCACTCATGGAAACCACTCCAAATGACAGAACATCACACCATCTGCAAGTCTAATTTAGGATATTGGATAATCATCCCACCCTTTCTTTTCCGCTTGACTCTCTTTATCTAATCATGTTCCATATAATAACTTCAATGTGTCGTGTTGCTGTAATACGCATTCATACTATGTTCTGTGTAAAGTTTTAATTTTCTGCCCTGTCTCCGAATGGATTTATTTAATTAAAGCATGACTTGGAGTTAAATTTATTCTGTAAAGTCAGGTGTTTTTTCAACCAATAAATGGTAAAAGATTACACTTTTACCACTTCTGATGTTCAAATTAAGATAAAGCCAGAAGTTAAGTTGTGTTCTGAAAGTTTACCAGCATTACTTTTTGTTAGTGATTTTTTTGTTTTGTAAGGTTAATAACATTTGAACTGCACATAATACTGTATAGAACTAGATTACTACAGGTAGATCTCTTGGAGCTATTCGAAGTTGTTTTGCCATTGCCACCCTGAGCCACAGGATGCAGGATGATTCATTACTGAACCTGAAGCTTTCCATGGTCACTGATTGCTTCCTGCTTTTGGCCTCTATTAAGGAGATGACACTGGTATTGGCCGACCACAACAGAAAAGACTCAGCTGCCAAGAAAGTGGTACCATCAAAAGAGGCAAGGTTCACTTCAAAGTACCTAAAATTACCTAAAGTACCTAAATAACTTAGCATGTGCTGCACACACTTTACATAAACAGGGTATATGTGTATGTGTATGTGTGTGTGTGTATATATATATATATATATATATATATAATGGCTTGGAATGGCTTCCGTGATGAGAACAAAAATGAGCTGAAACCATTTTAAGATGAGTCTGAAACACAAAATGTGGAAAACTTGAAAGGGTCTGAAAACTTTCTGTATGCACTATAGATATGTATGTATATATATATAGACACACACGCACTTTTTTATTTAATGTACAAAAAAAAAAAATTTAAATCTTCTTGATCGCACACACACTGTGAGCAGTGAATCTGACCCCTGCATTTAACCCATCTTTACACACCAGTAGTAAGCACACACAACCACTAGGTGCAGAAGCAGTGGGCAGCGGGGGGGCAGTTGGGGGTTAAGTGCCTTGCCCAAGGGCAGTTCATCTGTGGAAGTCTCCCTGCTTCACACCCATAGGTCTACACCAGAGAAGCCACTGATTATGTATATATATATATATATATATATATATATATATATATATATATATTTGTGTGTGTGTGTGCACACACACACACATATATACATACATATATATATATATATATATTAGATGGTAAACAGACTATTTACTTTATACACCAACGTCTTATGAACGTTATTAATATAATGTCAGTGTTTATTCTCCATTTGTTGGGACTGTGAGGAGGAAGCAAAGGGCTTTGTACATAGTATTCACATACATGTTCGCCCTTAAGGCTAGAACCCTGGACTACATTCACACCTTTGTGTTAATGCATTACACATAAGGTCAGTGGAGTCAGGAATGTCATCCTCTCTTCAGCTTTGTGAATACAGTGCTCCAGTTTATTTCTGTGCACCACATACATATAACTATGGGATGCCCAGCATATTGGCTTTTCATAAAATAATTATAATTTCAGGAGAAATGTTTTCTTTTTTAAAAATATAGGCTATACATTATTGCCATACCTCATAATAACAGTTAATTCTGTCAGCAAAGAGGATTTCCTGTTTCTTGAAGTGTAATATTAAGAGATTTATGTGTGTATAATTACGTAATTCAGTTGCCCTGTCAAAGTAATGAAAAGGGTTGTTAGCAGGTAACATTTATTAATGTCTTTGAGATGTCCTCTATGGATAGGCCCATGGGGCCTCTGGATAATGCTGAGTAAGTTGGAGAAACAGAACTGTTTAAAATGTGTCACTCCAGTGTGAATACAAAGTGCTCCAGACAAAGACAGGGGAAAGGAGAGGGAGAAAACAGGCACAGTATCATAGAAAAAGAGCGGGAAGTGAAAGGTATAAAAGACTAGATGGAGAGAGGACTGAGAGCGTAGATGCAATGGAGCACAAACAACCACTTATACAATATACCCACATGAAAGTGATAATGTAGACATGGCAACACAAAGAAGGTTTAAATTGCCTTATTTTTCAGTCGATCACACTTAAGTTGCAATCAGACTTTGATTGTAAACTGAAAAAAAAAAGCCTTACCAGCAATAATGTCATCCATTTGCTCTACAGCTGCTTGAAGCATGTGACTAGCATCTGAATCCATGGTCCTGGGCTGCTGAATGGATTCCGCCTGAACGGATCAGTGGCCACCGTAAATTATGCTGAAAAATACAGAGAGTGACCAAGAGATGAATTACAAATCCACTAGCGCCAATTCCAAACTGGGGTTGTTTTCAATGTACTCTTTTCCTCTTGAGAACTATTCAGAGAAAAACAACAGCAGCTGTTGTGGTCTGCACTTTAAATATTCACGATAGATGTGGCTTTTGGCTTTACACTTTCCTATTATTTTGCAAGTTACACATCTACTTTTGTCAGCAGTTTCATTACTATGGATTGGGGGCACGTAGAGTTAAGAGTTGTTTACATGCTATTGTTTGTTCAAAAATGTCCTCTTCTTTGTTTACTCACAACATTCAGTAGTCTCATTTCTAGTCTGCAGTAAAGCACAGCAAAACATGTTTGAAACAGAGATGTGTGATTAATGTTCTGTAGTATTGTCTAATCTGTTCAGTGCTTCAATTTGTGCTTCATTTAAGCACTTGCACTTCTGGAGATGGAAAACACAAATGGGTGATAACAACATATCCTATATTGCCTAATTTATAACAATCCAATGTACCAGCTGTAATAACGCATTTGAAATCTGCAAACACATGATAGTTACTATTATACATTTTTAGCATTATGGTTATGACTCAACAGAATACCACAGAACAAGAGTGTCTTTAAATGTATCTCTCATTAAACAGAGTTTAATTGTCTATTATGTCTTCAGGGAAAATAAAATTGCAATTGTCTCTTAAGTCATCCAGATGTCCTGCCATTAGACAACTATCACAGATCATTACTCTTACTTGCTCATATAATGGATATACTAACAGACATGCCTGTGGCCAAGGGAATTTTCAATAAATATACTACTTCATCAGATCAAAAGGAAATGATGAATGATGTGCAGTAAACTGAACATAGTGCAAAGCCTCCTAATTCTGATCTGATTCCTGTTCACTCAGTAGTCCACAGAAAAGCGTAGTTTGAAGCTTTTACAATACATTTTTCAATTTTTACAATTCATTTAAACTCTGCATATTTATATTTTCACTTTATGAAGATTATCTCTTAAGACTTCAAAATACTGTGATGTAAGATGGAGTTTACTGGTATTTCCTTCCTCTCAGTGAAGGTTTGATGACTTGCAAAGTAGTAGTGCTCTTGCGGAATATGATGTTTACTAAAAGGATAAAAAAATGAATTCTGTAGCCCATAATAATTTTTAATGGAAAAATGTGGAGCAGGTTGAGAATGACATGATCCGGTGTCATTTGGTAGAACCAGAGCAGGAAAACCTCTTTTACCACCTTATTCTCATACAGAGAAGGCAACAGAGCTAGCAGATGAACTTATTATTACAGCTAGACCTTCAATACATCTGTTCTCTCTAAGCCGCAATCTACATCTTCAAAACGTATCTTAACATCTTAACTCAAATCTTTAGATGATTTTCATATTCAACAGTTTCATTATTTATTACTGGTAAATACTACAAAGAAAAAAAAACTTTTTTTAGAGGCACGATACAAAATCACAGAAGCATGACAGAATTGCTATACGGTTAATGAATGACCTAGTTCTTTTCATCATCATCATCATCATCCTCGTCGTCGCTGTCATCGTCATCCTCTTCCTCCTTCTCCTCATCTTCCTCATCATCTTCCGTGAATTAACAATTTATTATTATTCAGGAATGAGCCCTGCCTATTTCAGGAATACAGAACTCAGGGGTAGTTTTGGATTTGGAATACACAGATGACAGCTATAAACACTGTCATGGATGACTACACAGAAATATTCATGCCACCACATTAAACAGACCTGAGAAGGAGACCTCTATAATTTGCTTAAGTTGTACCCTTTGCTTATCCTCTGGTTTGTGGCTTTGCCAAATCATTTTGTAGCAAGCTGAAATGTCAGCATCAGTCTGAAGAAAGAAAATTGTTCTGGCAACATACATTACACAGCTCCTCAGTTACAGAGTATGGCAGCTGTCAAGGCAAATTGTTTACAACATTCTGAATCAGAATCTCTGAATGACTTGACCTCTCCTCCTGGTAGAAGAGACAGAGCTACCCCACCCCCTGACTTGGAAACACACAAATCTACGTACCAACTGCACAGTCTACACACATGCACACCACGCGCATGTGCATGCACACACACACACATATACACACACACACACACACACACTTCCATAGTGCAACACTTTGAAAATGTCATGCCCTTTTAGTTACATTTCAGTGTAAAGACAGAAACACAGCTACTTAAAAAACAAAAAACATACAAACAAACAAACAAACAAAAAACAAAAAAACTGTTAACCTTTGAGGTGACTTAACCGCACAGAAATGCATCTCACACAGATTTAAATGACATGTTAGCTCTGTCTCCTCCTCCAAAGTACCATCCTCTCCATTCCATACCGGTTTGGGGAGTGTGAAATTGCAATGGTAACATTTTCACACCAATACTGGTTAAACCAAAACATACAGTATACAATTAAGTTCATTTTTCAATTATGGTGAACAAAATCACCAAACTGACAACAACACCCCTGTCTTTAGAGGACAGCATAATTAATTTTCAGGGACTTTCAGTTACCCTCCTGCTGGGTAAACACCTTAATGATGAGTCCATTAGAACAAAGTGGTATTCAGTGCGCTGTAGAAAAAACAATCCTCACTTTACGGAAAATAATTCCAAACTCTGTAAAATTACAGACATTATCTGTAAGTTAACAACCCGACTGTTATATTAAGTATCATGCAAGTGATGAAAAATTACACTTATTTGTTATTTTTGTACAGAAACTATATTATTTGGACAGTATTTTCTCTGCTTTCTTAAATTACATACAAATTTATGTAAAATAACTATAATTATCTGTAATTAAATATGTTGCTCATCATATAAAGTTTTATACACTAACAATTTAACATTGATAATATATAAACTATGTAAAATATGTAGCTCATTATACAATGGTTTATATACTAACAATTTAACATTTTTCTTTTAAGGTAAATCTTATTAGTTTTATATCTATGTGTACTTTTACATTCAAACTCTGTAATTCCGGATACAGATTTAGCAAACTTTTTTTCATTACATCAAACACAACACACAGTCTTTTTTTCCAGGACTGGAAAAAGTAAAAGTAGAACTACTCTGGCTAAAAAAACAAACAAACTCTGAGTTAAACTGACAACCGTTTTTGTAAATTGTAAATGAGTGACTATTTTACTGTTACTTGTGCATTTTTCAGGAGGGATACTTTTACTCAGAGTACTTTTTTTAGCAAGAGTACTTCTGCTTTAACTTTTTCCACCTCTGCTTTTTTTTAAAGAGTACAAAGCTTGCACTGCCATCGAGGTTGAAACTTTCAGGCATACCTCTGGCCATATCCAATCAGTTATGTCAAAGTGACTGAAAAGCACATACATGCCAATGAATCTGACAAAAGTAAACAGAGTAAAGGCAAAGTCAGCAATACAAACAAACAAACAAAAAACACTGTTAACAGACACCAATTAAAGTTTGGGAGAATAAAAACTTAGCTGACTGTTCAACGTGTTAAAGGATGCTTAATAATTTTATGCTAACGTTACCGTTAAAAAAAATTCCAACAACCTGATTCACTTACTTGTCCAAACATACAGTGGCTGAAAAAGCTTTTCTGCGGTTCACCAAGCTGTCCAACCCAGTTCTGGGCTGCAGACAGATACTATTGTGAGGTGTGTGGAGTGGAAGCCCAAAGAAGCTGCCACGGTTATTCAGCGAGTTTCTCCACTCAAAGAACTCGGCTTGGTTTGGTTCCGAACCATTTGCTGCATGTTATCCCCTCTCTCTCACCTGCCCTTCCTGTCTCTCACTACTATCGCTATCACTTTATTGAAGGTGTTTGACCGCAATAATTTAAGAAAAATCTGTAAAAGAACAGTGTTCCTTTGCTGAGCTTTTAGTGCTGTCCCTTTACTGAAGGCGTTTGATCGTAATAATTCAGGAAACACCTGTAAAATAACAGTGTTTCTCTGCAAAACCTTGTGAATGAAAATTTCTGTAAATGTATTGTTTTTGCACTTTATTTGAATTAGAATATTTTACTTTAATTTAACGGTTTTCGTGTGGCAGCCATTGTTATTGGACCGGCAGTCATTGGACCGTTTTCTTTCTTTCTTTCTTTCTTTCTTTTTTTCCCTAACAGTGCACTTAGGGTTTTTGCACCATTCTGTTCAGCAAACCACTAGGTTAGACAAATTACTACACAAACAGAGCGTGTTATCAGCATGCATCTTCGCACTGTGCTTGTCTCTTTGCCTTGGTCAGGTGCGATACACAAAAAGAAGACAGAGAGGAAGGATGGACATGAGAACAGGCCACTCATCATTAGTCTAATTATGAGAACTCGAGTGTGTATGATTCATCTCTGTGATGTCTCAGACTCTCTCCAAAAGAAACAGCTGCATACTCTCAGGATTAACATATCACTACAGGGCACAGTGATATGTTGCACACGTGCACGCTCAGCACTGTGGCGTCCTTAATGATCATTTAGCAATTAAGCATCATCTTTTCAGCCATGCAAAACGGCACAATCTCTCTCACACTGGCACCATATGCGCAACCGTGTGCACTATGGACTTTTTTAAAGTACTGCCTACTTCATCCATCTCCTACATCTTTCTGCTTAACTGTGATCCGTTTCCTTCTTGTGCTTTCGTTAACATTCACTGTCACTCTATACGCGTTCCCTCCTCTTTTTTCTCGATTTCAACTGAAAATAAAAATTATTGTTCTTTGTCCAAACATGCGCATGTGGATGGGATATTAAAGACATCACTGAATAAGAGAGTGAGAAATGTCATCGAGTTTTGGACACACTAGTAACGTTTAGCGAGAGACCGTCACTGATAATATTCAAAAACACAATGTAAAAAAAGTATTAAATCGGTGCTGTCCCTGCATATCTGGAACATTACGACAACCACCAGCACAAACACAAAGATGCCACGGATAATTTTTTAATGTGTTATAAGAGTAAACCTCCAACCTCTCGTTGTGTAAGTGTGTATTTGCGTGACTATCCAATTCACTGACCACACTTACAAAGCACAGTAAATTTTGGTAACAAAACAAAACCGAAATAATTTATGTCAAATGCACTTAGGGATGATCGAACATCTGGACGATATCCATCAGCGTATGTTTTAAATTTGGTTCAAAGAGCTGATTGGGCAACGCTTATAAAACTCACTCTCTCGCTCTCTCTCTCTCTCTCTCTCTCTCTTTATTACTGAGGCTAAATATGCTTATTTCAAAGACTAAAACAAGGTATTAGTGAAAGCGAAGAACGTACCTAGTCAGTAAGTATGACTGAAGAACTCTCACCTAATTCATGGTTCAGAATGGAAGAAAGCCTTAATAGTCCTCAAAATTCGTCCATGCTTATGTTCCGAGTCCTTTTAACTCTTAGTTCAGGTCCATGATCAACTCTATTTTTCGGTCACCTGTCATGTGACTGAGAGGCGTGTCTCAGCCGTCGCTTCTCCGGTACTGTGCATCACCACATTGAACTCAAATGTGTCCGACAAAAAGCAAAACAGCAGAGATAAATAAAAAGTTATTGTTATTGCACTGCTGCAGGCATTGAATATATGAATATTATATCAGATGGTTGCTATGGTGGGTCCCTAAAACAAATGGACTGTAAATAATTAAAAAAACTGTTTGTGTCCTCATCTGTAGGCTATTTTCTTAAAAAAAAAAAAAAAAAAGAAAAGAAAAAGAAAAAAAAGAGAGAGAGAGAGAGAGAGAGAGAAATAAAAGAAAAGAAAAGAAAAGAAAAGGCCCTCTGTTATGCCCTCCATTCCCTATGAATATGGACCTTGCCACTGAGCCACAGACGACAGAAGCAAGCCTAACTGAAAAAAAAAAAAAAATCTTTTAAAACTCGACCAAAAGTTCACAGTCTTTGGCGAGTTCAGATGGGATTAGGTCTGACTGACAGACTACTCAGTACTGTGATAATCAGGGCACCTTGATAAAGTATAATTTATACCTTCCAATTTCAGCGAAATCAAAATCATACTATATGTAGTACTTGCCCTAACATTGGGATCATATCTCACAAAACCGAACTACCAAATGTTTTTTTTCTTGGCCACTAGATGGAGACCAACAACTGTTCATTTGTTAAACGGAAAACGAGGGGCTTTCTGAACGTTTATTATCATCACAATTGTTGTGATGGCCTGAAGGGTATGAACACACATTTGTCCCCCATGTAAATATCAGGCTCTAACTGAGATAAGGTCAAAAAAGAGCTGTACTCTGGACGTAGAGTAAATTAGAGGTGCCCTAGCCCAGTTCAGTTTGTATTTTGAAGTTAATAGCAACAGTATCAGAAATCTATTATGTATTATGTTTGACATTTCTTCGTTATATTGAAACGTCATGCTTTATCATCATTTTTCGTTGTTGTTATTGTTGTTTGTTTGTTTGTTTTAAGGTTTAGCCTCATGGAACATAGTAAATGGAGTAATGATTATGGAATGATAATAAAAATATATACTTTAGAGTCCTACATTTAAGATTAAGCATTCGTTTCTCCCTCTAAGAATGTAAAACACCGGACCTCTGTAGACACACATACACTCTCTAAAAACACTGAAAGCATCTATGTATGTGAGTGTGAGTTTTAGTGTGTATATATGTACATGCACATGTGTATGCATTGGACAATTTCAGTTTTCTGTGCCCTTGTCACAGTTAAAATGTTATTGGGATCAATAACTGCTTATGGTGGAAATATTGTTTTTCACTATCCACCTACAGCATGACTGTAAGATAGAGTGTGGGTTGCCTCTCATTTTTCTCAGGTTCCAAATTAGGCCTAAATAAATTGACAGTGACATATGACACAGTATAGCTTGACCACTCGTCTAGAGTATTAACGATCGAGGTTTCCGTCATTCTCAGTGTAATATCCAGGCATCTACAATGCCACAGCATAGATTATGATAGCTTACTTCATTCTTATTTCCAAGGATACTAGCAATACCAACTGAGAATGAGTGCCTGTGCATGAATGAGTGCTATTTTTATTTATATTTTATGTCACACAAGGCTCATTCCAGCAATAGCCATTACTTTTAGGAAGGAAATTAAGTCAATTAAATTATGAACAGATCATAATATGCCATGTCTTGAGTGACACGGAGTACGTCTGTGAAAGGCTGTGAAAGTGTTGCAACAGTAATAACATTTTGGGTAAAGGCCGAGCTTTGACAATGAGGATCAAGCACCATGTTCCTCATTGAGTCCAAAACATCATAACAGACAGAAAGATTACCAAAGAGACTGAAGAGATTAATAGACCAGAAATGTCAAAGAGTGGTATCCATCAGCTAACCATGAAACATTCAGCTCAGGTGGCAGATAATATTGAGTTATAAATCAAAATTTACTTATATATCACAATATTCCAAAACAAAGCCGTCCTAGAAACCATAGTGAGAAAACTGCATAACATTTTACCTGACCTTTTAGCTTTATTGTGAACACTGATGAGCAACACATACATTGTATGAAGTAGAATTTATTTCACAGTTTACTTTAAATCAAAGGGATTCCTGACAAATGTGACTTAGTTGGTACAAGATCTAAAGAAAATGGATACGCTAGGAGTGATGTTTAGAGAATTTGACAAAAGCATGAAATTGTGGACTGCATGCATGAAGAGGTTTGAATTTTTTGTTGAAGCCAGCAACATTAGTGAGGACAGAAAACAAAACACTCATAAACTGCATGAGTGCAAAATATATTTGGATAACTGAGGAGTCTGATGCAACCTCATAAACCAGGGACAAAGTTGGTCAAAGATTGTACTAAAAAATTCTAAATAGGCCTAATTAACTTCAATAACAGGGAAAGTCATGTGGGATATGTGGGCAGACCCACTATATGTTGTCAACAAAAGGTTATTATCAATAAGTTCTATAATATAGTTTAATAGATTTGTTATTACATGAATAAAACAGCAATGCATCTCTTTCCTATTATTTTTACTATGCAAAACAATTCCATCCAGGAGTCAATCCATGCACAAAACACTACACTACAACATGGCATCAAATCAACCACACACAGCACTTTCAATACAGGTCCATATCCATTAGAGAGAAAAAAGAAAAATACTACAGCCATCAGACTGTCAGCATGTAGGAATGTTTATAATACCGGTCACAAGCAGAGGCAAGCAGGCTGGAAGTACTTTTAAAGCAGGAAGATTGTAAAGATGCTAACAGTGACTGTACCTTCCTTCTCTGTTCCTCTCATCCCTCCGAAGAACTGGTGGAAAACAAGCTATGCTTTGACTTGTAGTGCCTCTTCACATTGTATTCTTTTATCACAGCCAAGCTGTCACTGCACAATGAACACACTGCTTTAATGCTTGCCGTGGCTGGTAAAGTGAGCAAGCATTTGTCAGTCCATCTTAGCTAGAACTGATGGCTTTCACCATCAATTTTCCTTCTTTTCAGCTTTGAGAGAGACACGTTGAACTTCTGCTTAAGTGAATATTTGCTGTGGATGAGAACACAAAAAGACATACTTACAGCACCACATAGCAATAGTACCACCGAATGATTGACATTTGAAGCGCATGTTTTTCTAAAACGGGGATAGGCATTATCGTCTTGCAGTGAAAGAGAGTGCATAATTGAGGTAAAAACAGATTTTTTTCCCCCCACAAGAACCAAAGCAAGAGTGGGAGATTTCAGAATTGCCCATGTATGATGTATATTTTTCTCATTTGCTCATACAGTAAACACAGTGTCATTACTAATTAAGTGGCACATGGGCCACTGAAAAACTGAAACGGACTAGATTCAGTCCACAGGCTGCCAACTAAATAGGCCTGTCCTGAATGCATACTATTCTTAAAAACCCCATTCTCCAAAATGTCCCAAAAAGCAGCAAGATTCCATTTCCATAAAAGGGACCAGATAGAGGGTGAAAGTATTTCACCAAATGCTGTCATTCTTAAAGATACTGAAACCTGTGATTTCATAAAAGCAATAAATTATACATCATGAGACATATGTTCATACAGTTCATATGTGGCCTACAAACCAAAGCCAGTGAAAAGAGGTTACTTACAGAAGCAGATATGACTTTCCAAAGGCCTGTAGTGAGATAGTGACAGCCTAAGAAAAGGCTGCTGAGGAAGCCCACCAGCTAGGAGCAGCAGCAAAAATCCACAACATGCCTCAGAGAGCTAACAATTTCAGTGAGGAAAGAGACTGCCATAATTGTAGAGAGGATGCATGACTTCAAACTGTTGGGCAAAATAATTCATCTGTTGTAAAAAAAAAAAAAAAAAAAGGACAGAGCATGCATGTAGCAAACCTGAAAATAAAGACATCAAAGCAGGAGAAATCTGCATGCAGTTAAATGCAGCAAAGAAAGTCAGGATGACACCTGCTCTGATGACAAGTTGACAGTTCATAGGCTTTCAGTAATCGATGTTTCCTCTGGTTATTTGGTCACTCCAGTGATTGAGGGAACGTCACTGTAAATGGAACTAGACACTGCCGCGACTATCTCTCTCATTTCAGACAGACTACAGAAGGGAGCTGAGCCTTGCTCCTCAGAAGCCAGCTTTTAATCCTGAAAAGCTATACCGGCAAAACAGCTCCAATTTTAGGAGCTGCCAGGCTGAGCATAGAGCTGGATGGGCAAAAGGCCCAACTGCCAATCCACATTGTAGAAAGTGATCTTTCAGCACTACTGGGCAGATCATGGCTCCATGAATTCAAACTGAACAAGGGTAAAATACAGAAAGTCTTCAGTGGAAAACAAAATCCTCTAGATAAGAGAAGTTTTCATATCAAGGTCAAGCACAGCATTAAACCAGACAACCCCCCCCCCCCCCCAAAGTTCTTAAAACTGCAAAATGTTCCGTATGCTCAAAAGCCCAAGTGGAGGAGAACTTGGAACACCAGGTGGGCATCAGTGCACTGACACCTGTGAACCATAGTAACTGGGCAATTCTAGCTGTGGTGGTAGTTAAAACAGATAACTCTGTTCACATTTGCAAGGATTTTAAAGTGATGTTTAAACCCAGCCATTTGAACATTATTCATCGCCACTAAATTCAGCAAACTTTATTTATTACAAGCATTACCTTTAAATGCAAGTGGAGGATGAATCACAAAAATACCTTACAATAACAAGCTGAACGCAGTGTCATGTTTGTTGAAAGAGAGGTTGTGCACATGCAGATCAGTGTCTTTATTTAAAGTTAACAAAAGAATTTCAAAAACTTATGAAGAACAGGAACATGGCAGACAAAGAAATAAATGTGACATGGACAAAACTCCAATCAATGCCAGAACAAAGGAACAGGGAAAACTAAGGAGTATATAAACCAAACAGAACGAGACAGAACTAACTGAACAGTCGTTAACAATGACTAAAGGACTAAATCAAAACTAACCAAAAGAGGGGGGAATCAAAAGGACAGGGAAAACAGAACCCAGACCTGACAGAGGGAGTCAATGACACGAACCAACAAAAAGAGGACAGAGGGACCAGGGCATGACAGTCCAATCAATGCCAGAACAAAGGAACAGGGAAAACTAAGGAGTACATAAACCAAAAAGAACAAGGCAAACTAACTTAAAACAGGTGTTAATCATTGAACTAAAGGACTAAACAGGGCTGAACCAAAACTAACCAAAAGAGGGGGAAAACAAGAGAACAGGGAACACAGAACCCAGACCTGACACCAGAGGGAGTCAGACGAACCAATAAAAAGGGGACAGAGCGGAGACAGAGGGACCAGGGCATGACACGCAGTTAAGAAACCACCACTGCACTAAAACATCAGTCAACCAAACTTTTTCTGGGCCTTATAAATCACAAGGGGATGTTTGGACATCAGCTGGCGACATGCATGAGACCCTTTGGTTTGAACTGTTGAATCACTGAGAAAAATGTCAGTGGTCAGACACACATCAAGCCCATTTGATGAGTTAGAAGAGCTGGATAGCACTACTGTGTAGAAACACTTTGACCTTGCCTTTCCACCTGGACCAAGACATTGAGGGCAAAGTGACAGAATGTGTTACCCACCTCATAAACCCCACAATTTCCAACAAGCAGAACTATTTTATTTAACATAAACATTCTGGCTATTGGTTAAACAAAACTATATAAGCACTCTAATATTATGTACATGAATAAAATAACAATAACACAACTGATTACACTTCAGTCATATATTCTACTACCTTTGAGAACGGATACAAAATAAAGCAGCAGATGATTTAAACCTCTACTCCACATCCTCAAGAATCATTCCAGCAGAGTCTTCCATGTAACTTACCAAGAATCTCACAAAATTATGATAAATCTGTATGTTCAGTGAGTTAGCAAGATAAGTATAACTCATACAACCAGTAAACCACTAGTTAGCGAACTGATGAAAACTCAATTTCTTCTCACACTTTGAGGAAACCCTCCTATTTCCAGGAGCAATGGGTTTCTATCAGAGTGCTCCTCTGACATGAGTGACAGAGTTTCCAAAATGCCTCAAGAGCAAAATATGCTCCAGACCCACTGCATCCATAGGAGTGGCCAGAGAGGGAGAATGGCAGCACCTACACATTGACTTCACTGGACCATTTTGGGGAAAAATGCTCACTGGCACCGTTGATTCTGTGTAGCGTGAAGTAGCTTTTATGCAGTCCACTACATGATCCAAAATGGTCCATGTTCTGAGACAGGAGTTTGCCAGGTTTGGATTGCCAGCGCAGATTGTTACTTGTACTAGGTCATGTTTTGTCTCTGGAAACCTTGATAAAGTTGGGCAAAAGACTGGAATTCGGCACATTCATTCCACACCTTACCATCTTTCAACCAGTAGCCTTGCCAAGAGGTTCATGACCCTGAAATGTGTGCTGAATGCTTCCAGGGCAAAAACAACTCCAACATTCCATAACCAATGCTTCACTGGCCTATTTGCTGTTCAGCTGACCATTGAGAACTTGCTTATATCTCATGTGGCGCAAAACAATCGGGGGAAAAAGTAAAATGACACTCTACAGAAGCACAGGATAGAACTTTCAGGCCAGGTGAGGAGCTGCTTGCTGGGAATAACATCATAGCGAGTTCTAGCAGGAGGCCTTGCAAAAGCTTGGTCTGTTTCATATTGTGTCAGCACAAGGGAAGGTAAAACATGGAACAGACATTTAGATCAACTGTTGTCTTCCCAACCACTGTCACAGCTATCATCTGGTTGAAGACAGTTCAACATCCAAAAATTTTGCAGATGAGACAAAACATCCAACACACAATGATCAGAAGGGACTAGAGGACGCTCCAGTGACTGCTCCATTCCTATGTGCAGTAGGCGATTTGTAGGAGGATGAGGGGGGATGCCATCCCCCCTGTTAGCAAAATGACCAAAATGCATACCCCTTGTTAACCTGCCATCCCCTTATATACTCTATAGAGTAGTGTCAGTGACCACTGGGCCATCCCCCTGTTAAAAAACAACAAATCACCTACTGCCTACGTGCTATCAAAGAATAGTCAAAAAGGGACAGCCACCTCCACGCATGAATCTGTAGAGTGAGTATCCTTCAGTGTTAGCTGGACGTACAATAGGTAGTAATAGTAATTAGTGACCGAAACCCAGAAGGTTGTTCATGTTGTTGAATGCTTGCCACTCACTGACACCCTACTGTATCAGCAGATTACCTTGTGAGATGTGACCAGCTTTGTAAGTGAATGCATGTGTTTTTTGAGGTTTTTCTGAGTTAATCAAATATCACAGAATGAGTACAGGCAGTCCCTGGGTTACGAATGAGAACCGTTCCCTAAATCTGTCTTTAAGTCGAATTTGTAGGTAAGTTGGAACAGGTACAAACACAGTGTTAACGGCAATGTGATCCAACTTAAAATGGCGGACGATGTTCTCCCTCAGGCCAATGAACCGCTGAGGCCGTACAATGTTTTCATGAGTGTCACAAAGTAGTGTGTGCGTTCATTATTACAAACCATTGTACTTAACTCAACCTTTTTAATATGATAGGCTAGGCTTTATGACAGCCCATTCGAAAGCATGAGTTGTCCGTAAGTCAGAGGTTTATAACTCGGGGACTGCCTGCAGTAGGACATAAGGAAACAAGAGGAAGACAAAAAGCAGACTTGTATTGAATAAAACTTCAGGTTTATATATCTTTAGTGAATGTAAACAGGTATCCAGTAGTCTCATCCATTAAGCTCGAAAAGCACACTTTTAGCTCTTTTCCACTAGGATGGTGCTGGTGCCTGTGCTGGTGCCGGTGCGGAGCCGGTGCTGCCTTGGTGCCTTTTGAGAACTGGCCCGCATTTCCACAGGTTTGGGAACCGAATGCTATGTAGCGAAAGTTTGGGTAATGTCCATGGGGAAAAAATAATGTTGGATAGAACGCATCGGTTTTATAAATTTACTTTTACACTAAGCTTCCACACAGCGTAACACCTCACGAATTTTGCCCTAAAACTTTTCGCTCTGGGGGCGAAATTCATGAAAATGGTAAGTCTGTCACCTAGCTCAAAAGTTTAAATGAGTGTTTAAATGAAGGTCTGCAGTGATCTATTTGCACCAGCCAGAGCCGAGCGAGAGTTTTTTCTACCGCTCTGGGTCCGACTATGTTCGTGTAACATGTAAACAACAGCTCGTGTTGATGTAGACACAAATTGTTGCCCATACATCTTTTAATCATTGGTTCTCGCATCGTTTTTATTTGCATAGCCTCTGACATCAGCAGTTCCAACTTTTGGGACCAGCAATTCTGAGGTGCCGTGCTGGTGCCAGGTTTTTGGCACCGGCACCAGTATTTTTTCAGTGGAAAAGCGTGGCCCTGGTGCTCGATTAGGCACTGGCACCAGCACCGGGTCAGTAGAAAAGGGTTATTTGAGACTGAAAAATAATTAAAGAGAACTGTTGCAAACTGAAAGACACTGGACGCAAATGCAGGCAAATCTTTAATCAAAATTGTTATCAAAACTCAGAAGCAAAAACAGGCAGACAAAAGACAAAAACAGGCTACTATGGGCTAGGCAGAAGTCAGGTAACAAGTTAGGGGCAAAACAGCTTTACACTGACTGGCAGAACAAGGGTGCTAACATTGAGAACAGGGTGGCTAACAGTATGCAAGGAGCAAGACACAGCTCAGTGCTAACAGCAAGTGAAAAACTGTGCAAAGGCACACAAGAAAACACAGGGGTATATATGGACAAATACAATGAGGAAACAAACTGAGGACAGGTGTAAACAATAATTAGGCAATAAAATGATTAGCCAATCAGGTCAAATTGGGCTCTGAGTGGCCAGGAGACAGGAAGTTAGAGACAAAGGCCTGACAAGAGTTATTAAACAATCACGTTTAAGATGATATTTGAGACATGCGTCAGATCAGTAAGCATCCATTCATTAATCCTAATTTTCATTTAACCAGTTGCTGAGGCCCACAAGTTTAGACCTTAATGACAGCAATATATGACACTCCATGTACTGGTACATTTGTTAATTTAGCTGAAGTTGCTTTGCTAATGGATCCTCCTCAGCCACATTCCTCAAATCTGGCTTTTCCAACATGGCATGACTTCATGCTAGCAAAGGTGTACTTTGCACATGAGTGGTACTTCAAGCTCATGGTGCTGCGGTGATGAGAGTTCATCACTGTAGTATGCACATTCAGCTTAAATGAAATTTGCAATCCAGTAGGTAAATGAGTGTCTTGTTTCTCATTGTTGACTGACAATAACTCAATCAGTTAGTTAGCTACACAAACTATGCAATTCTGCGTATCTTGGAATTAGGGAGGAGCGGTTGCTTGTTTGATTGTGTGTGTGTGTGTTCTTGCATTGGTCAGTGGGAGAAAATCAAAGCTATTCTAAGTCTCCTGATTATGTTGATATCTATGTCTTGTGGTCACACATCCTGGTGGCAGCGACCATCTCTGGGATTATATGGTCTCAGTAATTTTTCAAAGATAAATGAGCAGTTAAAATGGAATTTGTAACCAGCTGCAGCCAGCATCAGACTTCCTGTACAGTATTGACAGATACATCTAGTAATATATTTGCTCAGTTCAACAAATTCAGGGGGAAAAATGCATTGTTGTCCTCTTGCTTGGACAAGTAACATCATAAACTAAACTCCAGTAAGAATATTTGAGCGTTATGCTGTGACAATGATTCCATGCTGTGTATTTATCACATTGG
This sequence comes from Chanos chanos, assembly GCF_902362185.1. Classification (NCBI taxonomy): domain Eukaryota; kingdom Metazoa; phylum Chordata; class Actinopteri; order Gonorynchiformes; family Chanidae; genus Chanos; species Chanos chanos. The sequence continues at coordinate 13,254,832 of NC_044496.1, forward strand.
AGTCATGCATCTAAGAAATCATTTTGTGGGAGTGCAAAGTGATAAAAAAGGACTAAAGAGGAGTTGATCAGTGGGGTGGGGAGGGAGGTGTCAGAGGGAGGAGACAGCAAGAGAGAGAGAAATTGGCAAGATAATCTCAGGCTTAAACAGACTGATAGAATCATATTCCCCAGAGATTCTGACTCAAAACTGTGTCATTACTCATTTACAGTGTCTAATTAAATTAATTTCATATGATCACTTTTAATCATCAGGCATAACAAGAGAAAACAGAAAAAGTCAGGCCTGACTGGGTATTTGATATCAACAAATGAGTCAATATACAAAGGGTTCATGAACTGTTATTTTATATCGTTTATCAAAAACAAATACAAATTCTTACTCAGTTGATATTTTTTATTCAAGAATACATAATTTAAAAGGTCATGCAAATACAATTTTATTGCTCTTTTGAGAAATGCAAGAGTGAAATTGAAATATATCTGCATGTTTTGTTTGCACACCCTTTGCTGAAGTTTTGTTTTAATTTTTGTGATATCCTATATTTCATTCATATGGTAATACATATGCTCCATATACAAAATGTGAGTTGTTTTGGTGTTTTACTGTTGGATACTGACTCAATTAAAATTGCTCTTCATATATTATTGTCATTACTCCCAGTGTTTTAACTATAAAAAATGTATAAAAAAATATATATTATCCATTGGTTTGTAACAACGACAGAAGAGCCTAGTGAAGCCATTCAATGCCAAACTATTCTCCTTAGTGCTGAAGAATTATCACTGCACCAAATTGGAACGACATTGAAAGTTTCTAAACAGGCCCACTGGAGAGGTTTCCACAAACCAAGTAACTTTCACTCAAAGCAAAACCACACAAAGTGACCTAAAGTGACACAGTCTGGTCCAGAATATCAGCTAACATACTGCTGAGACACAGCAGCATCTACGTCACAGACTCAAAGCTAGCTGAACTAAGAATGCCCTGAGAGCGTGTGCCAGTTGCTCCTAATTAGCATAGGTAAATGCTCCGCCAAATCCCACACAAGGACACAAGACTGCAGGGCCGTGTGCACGTACAGAAATCTATGGAAGCCCATGTCAGGCACACTTAAGAAAAAAACAACAACAAAAAAAAATTGCTTAACTGCGACTTTATTTCATAGAATTCCGACTTGTTACTCTCACAATTCTGACTTTATTTCTCATAATAAAGTTCCCGTAAGTTCTTTTCTAACAACCAACAAGCAGCTAGAGCCATCACTTCTGCTCCTGCTTTAATGGTTCAATGCAACGCGCGTACAATAGCGGACAGGAGCGAAGGCTGCGTAAAACTGACTGATTCTCACACTCCTGCTTTACAACCTGTCTGATTTCAGATGGGATAACCCATAAGTAGTGTATGTAAGACTACTGCTCACTTATCACAGTCTCCATCAACTGTTATATTCTCATATTTTTCCTTTTTGTTCATTGTACGAAAATATGAATAAATATGCACTACATTCTGGAGTGTTACATGAAGTGTTAATCTAGTGTTTATTTATTTTAAAAGACCATAATGCTTTGTAAAATACTGAAAATGATTATTAAACAACAGCTGTAGAACTGAAGAAAACGCAATAAACATTTTGCACAAACAAATGTGCGTAAATGTGCTCTTGGGTGTGCGTAGATTCTGTTCTTACTTAAGAACAAATCCCAAATGAGAAAACATTGGTGATTGTCAGAAAACTGCATAAGTTGGTTTTAAGAATGAATTTCTTCTTAAGAAAGGTTGGTGAATGAGGCCCAATGATCCTAAATGTGTCAAATCTGTGTCCAGCCTGTTTAAAGTCAAGGATGAGCAAGGAGTCCTGATTTGCATGGCTTTTGCTGTTCAGTCACAAGACCTTAATCCCACCGAACATTTCATAAGGGAAAAGGCAAAATATACTTTGGCATCACAGGACAGTCCCTTGAATGCTGTAAAGGTTGGGTATTCTCAAGTTTTGGGAGAAAAAGAAATAGAAAAAAAACGTAGAATCAATGCTAAAAAGTCCAAGCTGTGACTGAGGCAAACTACATATTCAGACATTTAGGTATGTATCATAGAACATTCCAAATTTTCAGAGGCTTTCAATTTAAGAAGTTTGACTCATTTGATAAGAAGTTTACTTGTCTATTTCATCTTGTTTTATGTTTTTTCCCCAGATTTTGTTGCAGTTATTTGGAGAACTATAATAGTAATTGTGATTTGTTTTTACCATGTGTATAAACTCAGTGTGACATGCTGGGATATGACAACTAAAAGAAGCAATATTCTGTCACATATCAAACCTTTTATATATTTATCAAATTTATTTAATTGCTGCAGATGATGGAGATGTGAGAGAGAGAGTGAAACCTTAAACAGAATGACTTCTCTGATGAAGGCTACCATGTCACTAATGACACTGGTAAGACAACCTGGAACTAATTTTGTACCACATCTGCTTTGTTGACTGAAGCAACTGACATGGACCTTCAATCTCAAGCTAACAAAACTTGTATGAAAAAAAAGAACTTGGTATAGCTGAAGTTGTGGTGCACAGAAACATAGAGAAACCTACACCTCCCACAGTCAAGCACGACTCACATGGACTTAGAGGATCTAGACAAGATCAAAATAACTGTAAAACGACAGAAGCAAAGCGGTAACATCTCTTTATCTAACCCATATCACAGTGTTCCAATAAATGCACTGTTTTGGTCTCTATCCATGGATCCATATTCTCTCAGCAGAGCAAAAACTCTGGACATGAACATTGAACCGAAGCCTTCAGGCAACGCGGGCCCCTGAGATGCTAGAGACAGTCAGAGCTCTGTGGTTTATGTTTCTGACAGAGGCTGGCAGCTTCCCTGTGTTCCTATAGCCTGCTTGGAGTCTGCCCAAAAATACCTACAACTGATATTGAGCTCTGCTTGTTGAAGATGAGCTGCCTGTTGAACTGTCTGATGAAAATTAAATGGTTGCAAAACCTCACATATTGTATAACCACAGCGGAATCCTGTACATTTTTTAGATATCACAAATGCACATCCATATCATTTAACATTGACTGTTACTATTAACATTCATTCTTTGTCTGTTTCATTATTTTTTTTATCTCAGTGTTGACCAATTGCTTTTCTTACATCAATGAAAATTCAAAGCCTGCAGGCCATGATGTAATTACACGCAGAGAAAATGGGAAGAAAAAGAGTAATTCAGTGTAGTTATAGGGAGCAGCTTGTCTCCTCGTCTGGAGCACGATGTTCACCTTGGCCCAGGAGGTTCACTCTGTACTGTGATTCAGTTCCTTTCATCCTTTTATTGGGTCAGATGAATATTTCACTGCATGCATGTACAGCATGAGGCTGAGTGGCATATTTATATCTCTCATTATCCTCTCATTCTGCCATTGGCTGAGCTTAAATTCTGGCACCCTGACCGTTCTCACAGGCTTAGGTAATATGCATTGCCAGGACGTACGAATGTCGTAATATCAGTTTATGCGTTAAACTTCTACAGAAAATGAGATTAGGCTGTCCAGATGACTAACAAACACAGCTTTTAAACATGCATTCCCTTTTTGTCGCTGTGAGAAGCTTAATCCATATTTACACATGGATTAGAATTGAGCAGTGACGATAATGATGACGATGTTTAACTTGGCAAAAAGATGTCTGTTAGATCTTCTTGCACCATCCCTTCCTAGTGCAGTGACAAACCCTACAGCAGATTAACATTGCTAAATCACTGGCTGTCAGAGTGGAGCCCAGAAAACAGTGTCAGATTTGTTAACATTTGGAAAAAAATTTCTGGCAAAATCCTGCTAATCCCAGACGTTTGAACGTAGATTGGATTCAATCCCCCCCCCCCCCCCCGCCAGAAGGATGCTGTTCACCTATCAAGAAATCTGACCTAAAGCCTAATAGACCAAATCTCAGACTAAACAAAGTCAAGTTCAGACAGTAGATAAACTGGTTAAACCAGCTGTCTGCTGGCTTCATTGAGTTGTCAGCTGGATTTCACGCTATTAAGACTGTCTGTTTACTTTCCCATAAAAGCATCCTAAATAAAGAGTCTCTCAGAAAATGTGCTAAATGTATCACAGAAGACAAAAAATGTAAATTAGCTTATTAATTATGTCAGTCTTAGTGCCTTTTGCCTGACAAGACAAATTTCTTGCTGGCTACTACAATAACTGAACTCCCATATGAATCACTGAGGGGGAGGTGCAGCTGCCATTTACAAATTTAGCCTCAGTATTGCTCAAAAGCCAGGATACAAGTTTTACTCACTTAAAGTGTTTGTTTTTAATGCAGCTGACTTAGCTGTTTATATAAAGCCCCCTCAGTTATGTTCTTACACTTCTGTTTATAGGTAGTTTGCACAGCTGTTGTCTAACCTGGTTGTCATTGTGGTTAGTGTGGCTGCTAGTACAAAGGGATTCAAATCTGTTCTGATTTCTATATTTTTTACATATTGCAATATTAATCATTGCTAAATATTTCTCTGCTCTGTGCACTGTAAAACTGCTTTATCAAAGTCTATTGTAATATTCCATATACAAATAAAATTGTGATGAATTGACAAGAAGGATGACGATGATTTCAGGGTGATGACCATAAAGGTAGCGATGATGCAGACATGAATTATGTATTGCATTTTTATGAAGCTAAAGTTTGAAGATATTCCAAAAACAGTATTAAATCACACGCTAGTGTCAAAAGAAATGTTTACCCTTTAGACACACAAATGCTCTCACACATTCTAACATGCACAGCAAGCATGTCTTATTGCACATGTGTGCTGTTACAAAATAATGAATCTCCTGTGCAGAGACTGCAAGGAAGTTGTGGGTCAAACCCCTGGGGCATGTACCAGTAATCATCTCCTAGATTTGTTTGCATAATTCTGTCTTTCTGACAGCCTCAGAACATATGAGCTCAGTGTCCTTGACATCCAAAGGGATCCGTCATACTCTTCTGGTCGCTGGGTGAACTGAGGCCAATCTGCTGCATCCATGGTAGGGTGGGGAATTCCATCACGGACTGGATGAGATTCTGGATGCATGTGCAGATTCCTCGGTTTATCAGAATGAGACAGGCTTAACAAAACGCTTCAAAGGACTTGCAGTATTCAAAGTTCAGGTATATAAAACACATTGATATCACAATTCCACACATCAAACAAGGGAAAACTAAGAGTATTTATACAGAACAGAAAAGGACTAGATTAACAAACTTAGGTGCAACTAATGATCAGGAACCAGGGAATCAGGGTGTGACAAAACCACTCTCGCAAATCATCTCACCCCTTTCCACTCTTCCCAATTTCAGATGATTTCACCAGCGCGACACATGGAAAACACAGGAGATTTACAATATACATTTGATTATCTTTTCTATAACGACACAAATCAGAGGGATCAAAGTCACAACTAAAACACAGTAGTAAAATGCAAAAACATTTAAGGGTGCATTACATGGCAATCATATGGACATTAAGACGTGCACTCGGTGGTCCAAGACTGTTTAAATTCAAAGAAAATGAGTGTGGCATGTAAATGTATGTGTTCAAAGGGCAAGGCTCATGTTTCATTCATGACTAAATGAGCTGTGAGTTGATGTGTTCTCTCTTGTCTCTCCTGCCCAGAGAACTCCTTTGACAATAAAATGTCTCATCCTCTGTTCTGCTCAGAATTGCAGTCCTCCAGTCAGCTATTCAAAAGTAGACACCAAGTCATTATGTGGTTGTATTAAAACACAGCTCATTCTGATTCCTTTCATTTTTCTGCTTGTTGCATAAGCTTCATATTAAAGGCAGAAATACCAATGTGAACATTGAGTTCATCATACCTTTTGAGAGAAAGCAAATTGAAATGTTGTGTGGATGTGTCTGTGTATTATTGCATTGTTTGGCTGGTCCACAGTTATATAAAAATGACAATGTTGTCAACACTTTGTCAGTTTGGCTATTTTTCAGCTACAGTCCCTTTTCATAATGAGCTCTCAGCTCTCAAAAAAATGTTCAAATTTTAATAGTGCACATCACCAGTAGCTTCCTGCTGTGTTTTTATTCAATTATTCACTTTTGAAAGCAATTCATTCTCCTTCTCAGTTGTGTGTCCTTTTATCAATATAGTGCAAGTAGGTGGGACTACAGGAACAGAGTGGTAAGAGCATAGTGTGTCAGATAAGGAGCAGTCAGAGCTTAGCTTCTGTTGTCTTACAGTGATGTCTAGACTCTCTAACTCAGTCTTGGTTGACTTAGTTTCTGCTGCAGACATACACGTCTTTTATGACACTGTTTCTACCTAAATTCTACCTGGTCGTTTCTTCAAGTTTAATCATATCAGATATGCTTTATACATATCTCGATACTCTGTCTGATACTTCCATTCAGATCTTTCCAGGGTGGAGGTTGTAAACTAATACCTATTCAGCATCAATGAGAGGAATCAGGTGTGAGGCTTTCTCAGGACTCAGTGAGTCATTGAATCCACATGAACACTGCAGAGAGAAATGATTAGACATGAGTTCATGAAGCATTGAGAACCTCATGCGAAAAACACTGCTGAAATCATCACAAACAATACATTATATGAATACGTGAATGGTGCACCCCGTGAAACTGCTGAAGAAAGTTTTCTGATCTCATGAAATGTTTGTTTTAACTGCATGTCTTCTTATATTTATGCTGCGTGACAGGAATTCACTTCTTCTTTCAGTACTGGACCAAAACCAATAAGCGAGGTGCTCGTTTTTATGTTATGTAATATCTTAAAATGGTCTTCATTTATCTACACTCAGAGAAGACCAGTGTATTCAATCAGTGAGCTACCATCACATCCCCTCCCCCTCTGCCATCCCAGTATGCTCTTCCTACAAAATAGCACGGCAGAGCTGGCTCTGGTTCCCCAGCAACAGACTTACAGAATGAACACCGACACACATTAAGGATAATAACAATAATGAGACAGGCAAGAGAGGAAACAATGGAAATATGACAATGTTTCAGGCGTAGTCTATATTTTCGTAAATGTGCATTTTCAGTCTATACTATTCTTTGCAATGGCTGTTCCTTAGTTATTGAGAGGTGTTCCTAGGGATGAACAGAATGAAAAACTGGAGGAGTGATAATCAAGGATATGTATTGCTGAATATGGGTCAGTGCTATTAAGAGCCACACAGTTTTGGCAAACAAACATTTTTTTTTATTCCCTCAGTAACTGTAAAGAAATGTATAGGTTTTCTTAATCTGCATGTGTATCCCATATTTAAAGCTTTTCTCCTCAGAGTAATATCCCAAATCATATTTTTCAGGGGTACCACACTAACGTGTGCTTACTTTAAACCTCATCTGATAAAAGCTTAGAGATGATTGAATAATAGTTTGCCCCGCTCAGTCTCTTCTTTCTGATTTATTAAGATTTTGTGTTTTTATAATATTCATTTTTCAGAGGGTGCTCCATAACAGTTATTAATCCTCAAATAAATATATAATGGTGTGCCTCACGGAATATGAGCTTTTTCATCAGAATTCAAGAGATACTTGACGGGGAATGTATTTCACCTTGCAACTAATCAAACAGGGACATTACACAAACACACTGATGAGTGATGATGCTGCTGTGGATGTTGACCCCCTCTTTTAACATACTATTCAATTCATCCTGGCCTTAACAAGCCTCTGACTAGATTTTAATGAGCCCCTAAACTCCCATTTCACTCCTGTTCGAGGGGTCCCATTTTGCTCTGAAGTGGCGGACAGGCTCCAACGCAGGAGAGACCTGTTCCAGCTGCTAACCGGGTTTTGCTGACCAATGACCAATGGCCCACAACTTGCTAATGGCTTTTGAATAATTCAATTTCTGCTCTGCCAAACACAGACATCAAGACATTTCTGTCAGGACAAGTTGGTGGGAGGTGGACAGCACTTCTCGAGAACGCACTTGTTTTGTTATATTGTTTTGTATTTTATTGCATTACTACAATCTATTTATTCATTCATGCTTTGGTGTTAAGAAGTACCAAAGATCCTAAGGAAATAGATTCTGATTTGCAGGGAGGGGCCTTGATATTGACTGGCTACTACAAATATGCCCAAGGTCACATAGCAGCTTCAGTACAACATAGCAATTTGAAAGGCGTTCAGTTTAATGTAGTTTTTGCACCAATTCTGATAAACTGTGTCACATCACTTTCTTAAAGAACAAAACCTCAAAGACAAGAGATTTAGTGGCTTTGAATGATGCGCATTCAAGGAATTGTGGTGGATGTGAGTGGCACTGAAGTTCAGGGGTTCCTGCTCCTTTAATTTCCTGTGGTTCTAGCCCCCATGATTTCCCAGAGCTCCACTCTGTCAGGGTTCGACATCAATATGAAGTCCAGCTCATTCAAGGAGAATGGCCAGAGACATCAGAGGAAGAGCCGGGTTTAGGAGATAATGTAGAGGAATCTCACAGCCTGCCAAACAAGTGCTTACCTCTGCGTTCTGTGATATTATAAGACATACTCATATATTGTCAAGCATCAGGCATAGTGGTATGCTACTGGACGGTCAAATTTTATGATGTGGGTTCTTGCCTTGATTATTACAAAATGTCATATCTGTACCTGGAGTACTTATTTTGAAGTATAAGTCAGAGGGTTAAAAGTTTTAATCTCTCAAATCTCAAAATGGGGCTCCTTGTCTTTTTACTCTACACTAATGGGTGTCCTGAGCTCTTACATGAGCTTTGCCACATGATCCCACCAAATTATCTTTATTACTTATGAGATAAAATCATATTTTTTTTTTAAAAAAAGATAAAAGCCAAATTTGCAATGTTTAATTTTAATTCTTTTTCTTTTCCCTCCATTATATTCTTACAGATAAGCTGTGATTTTTTTTTTCCTTGATAAGACCATCTGCTATCAAAACATTTTTTTCACTGCTGTTGTTTTCGATTGGTGTAAACAGCACAGCTTGTTTTTGGGATGTTTCAGTCAGTGTCTTGCACTGCACCTAAGTTGCATTCGTTGTAAATTATGCTAGTTTTATCTGGTAAGTCAAGCAGTCAAACTTGAAGAAAAGGTAAAGATAAATGTATAACCCACAACTACCATAATGGATTTAAATTCATATCCATGAGATCAGGTTTCTGCACAGTAAGCGGCAATGCTTTATAATTCTAGGCTCATTTTGTTCATGTAGAAATGACATATACCAAGGGAGTGTATAGTACACATGTTGGAGCTTGATAAACCATGAGAAACCTGTCTTAAAGTGTACCCCAAATTAAAAAAAATGTAAATGTTAGCAGTATTGTATACAGCTATTGGAAGAGATGAAACAAAGACTATTTTGTATGAAATACATGTTTAATAACATTCAAAATAATGTTTTACTTGTAAAGTCTAAAAATCAATGATTACTGAATGCCATGGTTTTTTGTTTTTTTTTTTAATGACAAAACTTCACATTGTATTTCAGAACAATAAAAGAAAATATATCAGACTGCACCAAAAACAGACTCATGCGCTGTGTCCAAAAAAAACTCGATTTGGCCAATCTCAAGAGCAATATGTGCACCATTAACACTCCATTACAATCAGGTACCTAGACTATGTCAAAAATGTTTACTTTGAACTATTCAACTAAAATTTGGGGAAAATCATAAAAGATGCTCCTGATTAGCCTTTTCTTCTTTTCTTTTCATTCTTTTATCGTTACTCATAAAATAACCATACAGTACGTGACCACTCAACATGCAGTGGAAACAGTTAGTGTCCCCATGCAAAACAGGCTTTTCTGAGACAGCCCACACTAATGTGATGATTAACCAGCCTCCTTATCTGAGATAAACTCATCTGGCTTGTCTACTCTGCATCTTAGGTCTCAACAGATCTTCTTATTTACCTCCTCCAGTCAAGTTAGGATTTGATGGTAACAGACGAGGGGCTATGGAGAAGGTGGTACTTTCAGGGAGTTGCAGGATCCTCCCTGACTCCCCCCTCCTGTGGCCTGGTACTGTAAAAAAATGAAATCAGACAAGGGATCAATAGATGACTTCTGAATCTTTCAGACAAGGGATCAATAGATGACTTCTGAATCTTTCAGCCCTGATTCCATTGTATCAATAGATAAATAAATTGTCTTTCTTAGTGCATAGTGGGTTAATTTCACAAAAATAATTTGTTGCTTTTCCATTCCAGCTCAATGTTTTTGGTTTTTTTTTTGTCCACGCTCAACAATAATTGTCCTCACACTGAACCTCTTTATTTGTTTGTTAGATGAAAACATGGTTGAGACTACTTGAAGTGCATTTCTCTGCTTGAAGAATGTGCTAGACCTTTACATATTTTTCTTAGACAAAATATTGTTTAGAACTTAGAGAGGGGCACACACAGAGTGGGGGAGAGAGAGAGAGAGAGAGAGAGAGAGAGAGAGAGAGAGAGAGAGAGAGAGAGAGAGAGAGAGAATAAGTCTGGCCCCTCAAAACTTTATCTCTACTGTATTTTCACTATGAGTTGTGCAGGAGAAATTGGGCCTATGCAGGCAGTATAAGCTTGACTCAAATGGCCTGGGATGCACTGCTAAATAATATATAAGCTTCCTTACAGTTTAAAACTATATTTTCAAAGCACAATGCCAGTGAGCAGCCCCATAGCAAACATTTCTTTCATCTGTACCCTCTCATACTTTTTTTCCCATCGTTTTCTTGTGATCATTCTCTTATGCCCTCCATGTATCAGGCCGCTATTCAAATATTTCTCTTCTTCCCCCTTTAAAACATGCTCCGACTGCTTTGATCTGGTAAGGCAACATTTTCTAAAGAGTGATATTTTTCCAGAAATACAGAAAAATATTTTACTCAGTGCCCAGTGCTCAGGTCAAATACTGTCCTTCAACTCTACATACTCTGGAACACAGATTTCCTGCGCCTCTAGCCAGTCAGTTTCATTCGATTTTTCAAATGCCTAGGGAAAAACGTATCCATCTACATGGCATGATTCATAAAACACCACTTAATGTCTTGATCTCTAGAATCATTGCAGCACCTGAACTGTCAGTTAAGCTCTTTATCATAATTTTGCCTAGTAAGTTATACTGAAAGCCATTTAGTAGGCACTTCAATAATAGTGGTGTTGATATGTCTGCTCTGCTTTGAAACCGGAAGGTTTTATGGTACTGATTTTATACTGAGGGACAGTCTCAGCAAAGACGAGAGATTGAGTTTAAAAACTCATATTTATAGTGTACCAGTGCACTACTGTGAAACAATGAAAGTAATGCAAATACTGCTTCTAAACCTATGTACTAACTTATCCTGAAATGACAAAGCCAACGAATTAAACCCATGTTGTATTCAAGCTGTTCATTCGTACTGCAGTTTGATCATCAGGTAAAGAAAGGACATTATAAGCAAGAAAGTCATTTACATTAGTTTCAATTTGTAGTAAATGTCAGCTCAAGTCCTTGAAAAGCTCATAGGGATGTAATATTCAGTGTAATAAACTTATTTAGCCATTACAAAAGGGTAATTTTTTTAAGAATGAAGTATTTAAAGAAAAAATATTCAAATATGTAAAGAAATTACAGTCATATCTTACCTCAACAAGAGGGTGCCAGTGAGCAATGGGTTTACGGGGGTAGGTCAGCATCTCATTCCAGTGCTCTCTGCCAAGGCCCTCTGAATCATTACCCACCCGACACACGCCAATCACCTCATTATGACCTACACTATGAGAAGTGCAATCGACGTACAAAATTTTAGTACAAAAGTGACACTGAAACACACATCTGACATGAACATCAGAAGGGAAAACTATGTTTCCCTGGTCATATATACTGCTATTTATCAGTTAACTTAATGCTTGATGAAGATTCATAAACAGAAAGTGGATTTGTGTGGATCAAAATCTCAGCTTTCTATGGGTATACACAAATTTATCTGCCCATGAGGATAATACTGACAAATCAATGTACTAATCATGGAGAGCTGGACATCCATTACAAAGGGAGCACTCTCACCGGTCATAATCCATCACAGCTATCAGGAGGCTAATTTGGTCTATGTTCTCTGGAGGAACATCAAACACGATGGCCTCATTGTAGACTGGGTTCAGGGTGTTCCTCTTAGTAGATGTTTTCCTTTTTTTCAATCTACGGCCATCACACATTAATGAAACCTTCACATATGGATCTGAAAAAGGAAAACAAAGCAGAAGATAAAACGGAAAATGTTTTATACAATGCTATCTTCAAAGCTGCTCTTTTGCATGTAACTTGTATGCAATCAGTTCAGTATCTTTCAGTGCAATAGAGTATGTACCTGAGGCTCCAGTGATGTCCATGGCTTTAAGATTGCGTGCCTTTATCATGGTAATAGTCAGTCGTCCAGCCGTGGGTAGGTAACATAGAGAGAACATAAGGTCTCCCAAATCCACATTATCCTGAGAAATAATTAAAAGAAGATGTGCTGACTTCTCTTTCGTTTATTATAAATGCTCATTCTCATTTAGAATTTCAGATGAAATAAAGCTTTAAAGGACCAGGCTTATTCTCTCTCTCTCTCTCTCTCTCTCTCTCTCTCTCTCTCATTCTTTCTTTGCTAAAACACACACACACACACACACACAGAAACATACATGTACTATCAATGGATAATGAGAGAGGATGACATTCTTGACAGGAAGTCTATAAAACAGTCTCTTTCTCGTGGAAAATTCCAACACTTCACACCCCTTGTCAACTCCCTTGTTGAAAGTAACTGCTAAATTAGCACTTGTTCTGAAAATAACATGCCTGCAAATGTGAGAGCCTCGTTTGTGGCACTAATTTATCTGCATTTCCCAATTAAAGCTTTGTAACAAGCCAGCTCATTGCGCCAATGTCAGCTGACAGTTGCTATATTAAACACATACTAAAAAAGGATTACACTATCCTAATTTTTATTTAATAAAAAAACGTTTCTGAGGAAGGTGAGTTCATTTAAATTAGATTAATAGGTAGAAATAATTTCCCTGCTGTGCTCACATTTGGGTGTCTAGTTATCCAGTGGCTCCCAAATAGATTACACAGTATAATCAGATCATCTTTTTGTCTTTTTATTGTCGGGAAGTAGTAAAGTTTCTCTGAGGAGGCATACAGTTAGTGGTTTGAATTTGAATGTGAACTTTATTTATACTAACTCACACATTGCATGCTATCACCAAGTTCCTCTTAGTTTCCTAGACCGTGTCCTTATACCAGGCCTCCTAAGTGCATTCGGGTATGTGTGCAGAGGTGATAGGGTGGATAAATGCAATGAGATGAGTGTCCTGCACCCTTATGTACCCTAGCGGCTCACACCATATGATCTCACACTGTATTATTTTTTCCAACCTGAAGGAGGAAAAGATCAACTTGGTCTGCATCCTAAGTCCACAGAAGAATGTGCCCCATTCGATTTAGCTGCCAAAGGCTCTCTGCTCCCTCTGTGCTACTTCTTTTTTCTCTCCCTTATGATGCCCCCCCCCCCCCCCCCCAACAATGACAGATCATTTCTTTTGTGAAGAAGAAAGATAACTCATATAAAACATTATTACATATTATTATGCAAGTTTGAGCAGGAGAGCTTCCGATTGCAAATCTCTGAACAAAAGCACTCTCTCCCAATCTCAGATTTTTTTTTTCTTTGCCTACAAGGAGTTTTACATTGTTAAAACAATGAAAATCAATGATTTCTGCTTAAGAGAGTTGAGCCTCAGAATATATTTGCCAAGGCTCTGAGGGCTCACCTACAGTGGATAAAAATAGACCTGCCATCTGTCAGCTCTGGACACTTTGCAGACTTCAATCTTTCTGATACATTATGCTCTGATATATTTTAATATGGTCAAAACAGCTATAGAATTTTGAAATACTGAAAGAGATGACTTCAATTTTCTGTCCTACATGAAGGGGAGCTCACAATGCCAACTGAGAACAGAACAAAGTCCAGGTTAGTCTTTAAAAAGAGCTGACATTATTTCACCATTATTTAGCTTCTGCCTCTTTCAGAAAGAGAATAAAGTTCTGAAAGCTTTTTGTATGCCTTCTGAAAGCAAATCACAAATGACAGCTCTTTTGAGATGCTACATACGTCCCGACTCTTTGCTCTTTGGAAGTAGCCAAGTTGCATACAAATAACTATGCTGAGTGTTTGTTCAGTGACATAGCAAACTCTTTAACAGCAACCTGTGGACCCATTCTCCCAAGCATTAAAAAGATTAAAGAGATAACATCAACACAGCATGCAGAAACAAAGCTGTGTTGTGTTTGTGGTGTTAACCTGCTTTACAGATTATATAGTGTGCTTACATTGTTTAAAAAGCCAATACACTTGTGCTGTGATAGAAGAGATAATATAAATTAGGTTTGGTAGGATATACCATGTACATTGTCGATTCTCCCTGCACGTGATATTTCAGTTCAGTGAGCACCTTATTACTTTGTAATACCTCATTATATGGTAAACATTTCAAATTTAAAACCAATGATATATATAATATATATTAGTTTTTATATATATTTGTGTGTGTGTGTGTGTGTGTGTGTGTGTGTGTGTGTGTATGTATGTATGTATACATTTGAATCATGCTGCACACTTGCTACAGTAAAGCATCTATTGATGATAATGATGTAAGTCATCCTCATGTGGCAGACATGGAGGTGGATGAAGGTCTGAGTTCATTAATGATGTGATTTGATGATGTGATGGATGGCACATTTTTTTCTTCAATTAGCTAAAGGTCAGCTCCAAATCATCAACACTAATGAGATATATGATTCTCATACCCGAGAGCATTATTGTGATGAGTCATATTTTTTCTGTTACATACTTTACTAACTAATTTTTGCTTTGAGTAAATACAGCTTAAAAAGGAACGGGGGAAGCAGTAACTCCAATTCATCCTTTAGTTCAGTGAGAAAAAATAACTTTACTGTATCTTAGTTATACATTGCGAAGTGTTGAGCCTGAGGCTGTTTGACAGCAGGAGGTCTTTTGAGAGTCATTTCACAGCTCTGAACCACATGAGTTCTCTGTTTGTAAATTGTTGTGACAGGTCAGCTAAGATGTATCTCATGAGAGTAATGAGCATCGCTGGACTGAGACAATTGGGGATTGAAAGAGAAAGTCATTCAAATGAATGAAATCTATGCCCACTGTCCTCAGAATAACTGAAATAGACCTTACACTCTGGACAGCCAAGACAAATAAATAAAGTAATAAAAATACTACTACTAATAATAATAATCATCAGTTAATAATTAATTCTTCTTCTTCTTCTTCTTCTTCTTCTTCTTCTTCTTCTTCTTCTTGTGTGCCTCCTTCGCCTAGTGCTTGACATTGGTGAGGCCATTTATGGATAAAAGGAGAGTCCAAGTAGTAAGAACATAAATAGTTATGTACTAGAAGACACGCATGTCTCTCTAAGAAAGATTTTGACCTTGATGCTTTACTTCCAATGCATACAACAATGAAAAAGCTACGGTTCATAAACAACTGAAGGAAAATGAGGAGGTCAGAGAAGTGGTTAAAATGATGTAGAGTAGACAGCTTCCAGAGCACTTCTTTCAGAGCATTGCAATCACAGGTCAGATCTGAGCAACGAGCACTGAATTTGTGTGAATTCCACCTCCTAGAACCACTGACTAACTAGCTACTGAAATGGACTGAATCATGCTTATGATAGCTACACTTGCTTGATCCAGCAGTCTAACCGATCACCGTTCAAAGGGAGGGGGAAAAAAAATCACAAAATGTTATCAAAATGTAAAGTAGCTAAAGCTGTATCTAAGGCTGTGTGTATGACACTTTTGTTTTAAAACACGCACTGTGTTTCAGAATAAGAGCGTGTTTCCTGCCACCCTACAATGCTGGAAGGAGCCTGGTCTCAGATTGAGGTTTTGTTGTATACTTCAGTTACATCACCAAGGTTGAGGTGTGGAAATTAGGAATTTCCTCCGTTTAATTAATTGATGCAACATTAAAGCATCTGCCTCTCTAATTCTCTAGAATTAAAGTACCTGTTTGTGATTAGATTCCCTAAAATATAGCTTAAAAAATTAATAAGTAAAAAAGCAACTGTCCATAATTTTTCACTTCATTCAGCTGTATCCTGCTTTCAACGGCACACATTTCTTCTGAAAGAGTGAGAAGATAAAAAAAAAAAAAGAAATTACAGATGTCTCCTGTGGCCTCATGAGCAAAACAGCAAAGAAACGCCATTCAACAAATTAAAGTCCACAAACCACAGTGTGCTCTGCACACACTAATAAACTGTTTCCCAGTTTCTCTTTCACATGGAACTTCCCAGTGGAATTACAGGAGGTGAGTACCTGAAATGCTGAGGAGTGCTTATTATTTCAAATCATTCCTTTTTTTATTCTTTTTCTTTTGAATGGTTCTCCAATTAAACTGGCTCGGCTATTCACCACTAAAAGCTTTAGGGAGAGCAGCCCACTTATTGGTTTTGGTTAATGCACATTTCCTTCTCTTTTAAATCAAGAGATTGAGGACAAGGATCCTCCATTCAAAAATACTAAACCAACAGGGAGGAGGTGTGAGCTGGGAGAAGGAATTATCCACACTCTCCTACCCTAGCTCTCAGTGTGATCTACCTGACAGGATAGTACCTATCAGCAATGACACATCACCCTCATAGCAAGAAGAATAAGGAAAAACAGCTCAGTATACAGAGCAGAGAGAGAGGGTGTGTGTTTGTGATATCTCTCTTTGTGTGTGCACATATGTGCGTGTTTGTGTCGGGGGGGGGGGGGGGGGGGGGGGGGTAATAGTGAGAATAATAGGGAGAGCGAGAAAGCCACAGATATATAGGAGTATAAAAAACAGGAAATGACAGTGAGAAAGAGAGAAGCAATGAGGTACTGTACATAGCTTGGTTTGCAATGGAGGAACACAGAAGGAAGGAAAGAGATCTGAGTTTGTATGAGAAGCCACTGGACTCACCTACTGTAATTGCCATTGTGACATTTATGTTATTAAATAACTGTAGTTCATGCTAAGCCCTATCATAGTTGCACAATTTTTCACATAAGCACGAGACAAAAAACTACGTCATTATGCTCAACACATTACAGAATGTGAGTACCATCTTCAAAATTACAGTTTCTTGACTTGTTCTCTATTAGATATTTCAAGTTCACTTAGCAAAGACTAAAAAAAAAATTAGCACTGAGACATCATCTAGTCCATTAAGGGACCACTGATCAACAATTTGCTTGAAGCAAAAAAATAATCATTAAATCAAAATATATCAATTGATGCTTTGTATTGTATCTTGGTTTAGTGCGTTGATATTTCGATGGCAAATACTAGTCTGGGCATCAATAATGTTTTGGAAGTTGTAGGACATGCAGTGCTACATGAATGTTTACTCACCGAGGATACGTATTGAATGTCTCTGCAGAGTTTGGCCTCCTTGGGAAAATCCACCAAATCCAGAAAATTGTCCACAACTACCTGTCCAATGATGTCATGGCGGGAGAAGCGGTCAAAGTCATAGATGCTGAAGTGAAGTTTCCGTGTGGGCAACTCTGCATATGCCACGGGAAAGAGGAAGACCTCATCAAACACAGGATTCAGAGTCTTTCGATGTACTTTAGTCTGGTGCTTTGTCTTGCGATCAGGGAGAAGGTAAATCTTGACATAAGGGTCAGAGGTGCCTGAGAAGTCTTTGGCAGGCAAGTCTTCGGCACGGTGAATCTTGACGATGAGCTGCTCTAGATCACAATCGTACTTGAGCACGAAGTGGAGTCGGCCACAGTTGCCTCCTCTACCCCCTCGGCTCTCTTCTCCATCCAGAGAGCGCTGCTTGTACAGCTCTGGTTTCAGCCGTCCCAAACTCATGCCAGTCAAAGAATCCTGTCTCTGAAACTGCGCCACGTTGAAGTCAGGGTTAGACAGGTTCATCTGGCGGCGCATGGAGTTTTGTCTATAAATTTAAAATAAAAAAGACATTAACAAAGCGACTCATTATTTGTGAGAAGAAGAGAATGGAGGAATAAATAGATAGAGGAGGCATGGATGGATGGATGGATGGATGGATGAATGGATAGACTAATAGAGGAATCATACTGAATTCTCTAGAGCAGGATTACCCATTTCCCAGAGGCTCCCAGCACCTCACATTTTAGATCTCTTTTTGCCTCTGATTCAACTCATCAAATAATTATCAAGCCCTTGATTAACTGAATCAGATGTATTAGAGCAGGACAAGCTAAAGTAGTGCTGTGGGCCTCAAGGAGGAGGACTGGGAAACACAGTTATAGAAGACTCTTAATGTAACACTACACTGGGTCAGTATGTTGTATCTTTCTTGGAAATGGGATCAGTCCTGTTTCTTTGATTTAGCAGCTAAGTGAGTAGAAAATCTAAATCTACAATTAAAGAAGCAGTGATGGTGCTGTATATGACATAAGCAACTTATATTAAATCACACTCAGTTTATAGAGATAAAGTATAAAGTCAAGTCCAAAAGTATAGTAAAAGTACTCACCCTATTTCTGTATGTGAGGATGCTGACCAGACGGAAGAAGAAGATGGATCAGTGATCTGCCTCTGCATCCGTGCACTGCCATGGACACAGTTTTCCCCGCTTTTTGATTCAGCCTCAAGTGGGATATCAGGCGAGGTGTGACTGATCTTCATGGATGCCTCTGGAATGGCTACAGGGGGTGGAGAAGAAGGCGGTGGTGGCGATGCTGGTGTAGGGGTCACTACTTTTTCCTTCACCACTGATCCACGAATGGTGTTCCGGCGCTCGAGTGTGGCATCCACTTCCGTGTAGATGGGCTGTGGTTGCAGAGGAGGGGGAGCAGGGAGATTGGACTGCCCATCTTTGACACCGGGAGAAAGCCCACGCTCGCGCCATGGTATCCAGCAAAGCTTCCAGGAGACAAAGAGAGAGACACCAAACAGGGCCAGGCCACAGGCAGTGACAACAAGTGACAGCAGGCTCACAGACACACCTTTGGAAAAGGAAGAGAGAGAGAAATAGACATACATATTTGAAAACTCAGAAAAAATATTGTTTTTCAGGTACCTTCAGCCAAAGAGAGCTGACAAATACAGTGTGATGATATGATATTAAGTCAAATCTATCTATCTATCTATCTATCTATCTATCTATCTATCTATCTATCTATCTATCTATCTATCTATTTAGTGATCTATACAGAGCTATGGTGAATATACATACATTTTCTAATTGTAATGTATAACAATTCCCATTGAACAACCAGGACAGCTTGAGTGAAATGATTCTTATTTATATGACTGTGTATTTTTGTTTTTTGTTTGTTTGTTTGTTTGCTTTTTTGTTTTGTTTTGGTTTTTGTTTTTTTGGCTTATTTGTTTGTTTTGTTGTTATTGTTGTTGATGTGTTTTCGTTTGTTTTTTTTTGCTTTTTTTTGAGATTCTTAAAAGCCATTAAACTCCCATGGGATTACGTTATCCCTATTTTCAAAAGTTGGATATGCACTTACTATGAAAGAACACTGAATTAAAAGACGAAAGAGAACTGACATTCCCTTCCATGCTAGCATATGAATTCTCTGGGGTTTTTTGTCCCTTAAGCAACATGCTAAATTTTAAAGCATGCTTATGAATAATCCAGTCTATTTGCACATGCATTTAGTCCCACTGTCACAGGAGCAAGATTTGGGGAGATGCGTGAAGTCACGATGTGCTGTGCGAATCATCATTCCTCTCACCTTATTTTGTGATGGAAATGGTGGCAATTTCTTCTAAGTTCCTTTTTATCATGACATTGTAAGATGGCTAAAGATATAAAACTGAAGAGTGCAGGTTTTCTGTTTCTAGTCCTGAAATTTTCACTTTCAATGCTTGCTTAGGCAAAATATTCTGATTCTGAAGTTTTAATGTACTCTGTCCTATTTATTGGCCCTATGATTGATTGATTGACTGAATATATTGTTTGTTTTTATGTTGAACTTCAAATAAACATATACATCACTGAAATACTCCAGTAGCAACACCTCCATAGAAACTGTGTCAACCAAAAATGATGAATTTACGGCACAGTTCCTGATAGGAATAAAATTGATTGAATTGAACTAGTACAATTTACTTTGCTATAACAGCTCATAAAGAGGGTGAGGTATGTTAACGAAATATGGTTGAAATTGCGTTAATTTCTCTGAAGTCATGCTGTCAATTCACCACCTGTGAATATGTATAGAGTCAGACAGTCAGTAAACACATTGCTCCACTTGATCGGACATAATGTAGAAAGACATACACCAGTCTATATAAGGCCCAACAGAAGTATAGATCTGGAAAAGGGTATAAAAAATTGCCAGTCCATTGAATATTCCCAGGAGCACAGCGGCCTCCATCATTGTCAAATAGAAGACGTTTAGAATCAACAAGACTCTTCCTAGAGATGACCCCCCAGCCAAATTCTTTGGGCAAGAAAGGACTTGGTCAGGGAGGTGACCAGGAACTCAGTGAACACTCCAATAGAATTTCAGATTTCCTGTGTAGAGATGAGAGAACCTGCTGGAAAGAAAACCATCTCTGCAGCACTCAACCAATCAGGTCTCTGTGGTAGAGTGGCTATATGGAAGCCTCTCCTGAGTGAAAAGGAGAAAGCCTGGCTGGAGTTTGCCAAATGGCATTTAAAGGTTCCAAAGAGTCAGAAATCTACAGCTCAGATGACTTGATGATGATGACTGCCTCAGCAAGCAAAAAGTGGCCATTTTCAGAGCAGTTGCCATTATTAGACACCTTCATAATTCAGATTACAATCTTCATCACAGAACAGGGGCTTTATTTACCAGGCCAATATGTGTGTATGTGTGCATGCATGTGTGTGAAGGGCGTGCCTGTGTGTGCGTGTGTGTGTGTGTGTGTGTGTGTGTTTGTGTGTTTGTGCACGCGTGTGCATGTGTGTATGTGTCTGTATGTGTCTGTGCGTGCTTGTGTGTATACATCTGTATGTGTCTGTCGGTCAGTTTGTTGGTCAGTTGGCCTGACTGTTAAAACAAATCCATTCATCGGTCATTCCAGAAACTCCATTCCAAATACATCCTCTGATTATGTACTTACTCATGTATCTTCCCTTTTTTCTACTTTATTTAATAGAAATCCATAAAAATCGAAAATAGAATCCATAAAAACACTCTGATCCCTGCACCGAAGTATGTCCCAAGACTCCTTTCACTCATTTCAGTCAGTTACACTTCAAAGTGAGTGCAGTATGTATATGCATCACAGATGAAAAATGTTATAGCAGGAAGGATTTTATAGGAGAAAGTCTCATTTAAGATTATTTTGTACCATGCTTTTTTCATGAGATTGCATGAGCACAGACAACAAGACAGAATCATACAGAGAGCAAAAGTTATTTTTTTTATTCTCAATAAATATGTTGTTCTGTTGTGTAGTTTAGTGGAAGTAGAAAAAAAAATCACAACCGATGCAAAATAAAGAAGCTGTAGCTATTTCTGGCTTTTTCAAATCTTCTAGATAATCTTTCTTATAAGTGAGGTGCCATTCTCGATACCTAAGAAATGACTTAAATGGTCCAGTCATTCAAAAGAAACGAGCAGGCAGAGCAAAGGGTTTTTCATGGGTTTTCTTGTTGATGATTTAATTGCACTTTCAGGACCTACAGCAGTTGCGCCTGACACTCCCACTGAGCAGGAGACACTCGTGTCAAAAGTCTCATTATGTGACTCCCCTTTACTTATTCAAATACATACTAGTCCAGCTGTGAGAAACAAACAACCATCAGCCATTAACGTTTCATATATCTGGAGCTCGGCTGGAAGGCATGATTCCAGCAATCTTTAGCGTGCAGGGGGTCTCCTACTGATCATAAAAGAAGAACATCAGAAGTTCTGGAAGCATCAGACAAGGCATATCAGCTGCTAAGATAAAAATGGCATTATTCCAATCTCTTCACTGCTTCTCTTCATTTGTGTTTGGTGTTAATGAGAGGATGAGGGATTCGAGAAACTATAGAAGGTTTTTTTGTTTGTTTGTTTGTTTTTTGCTTTGTCCTTTGACCAGGTCAAAAATTCAGTTGGAGAATGTGTATGGCATATAGAACTCTTTTTTGGGAAGTTGTGAGGGTTACATGTGAGTACACCTGAACTGTATCTATTAATAAGTATGACTGTATTTGTGTATTACTACAGCATGGAGACCTTGTTTTATACAATTTTCTCTTTTTCATTCAAATCTCAGACATCAGCTAGGTCATTCAAAACTAGAGGATGTATATGAACAATTATCCCTTTCATTCAGAGGTTTCAGATTTTACAGTGAATGAAGTACAGGCAAGCACACTGTATAACCAGCCAGTGACCTGAATTTAAAGTGAGTGTTTTAATTTTCCCCAAGGTGGTCATTACAGACTGCTCAGCACAACATATGTTGATGTGTGTGTGTGTGTGTGAGGGAGGGAGAGAGAGAGAAACAGAGAGAGAGAGAGACAGAGAGAGAAACCAATATAGGAGTAAGCAATCTAGGAGACAGAATAACCAGCTTAGGAGAAAACCACAACATAGGCACAGTTACAGCAACAATCTGAATATACTGCTCATACCTTCAAAATTTGTACCTTTAACTGCTTGTACCTTCAAAATTTCCACAGGTTCTGTCAGTGTCTGCACATCTCTGAGATTTCAGTACACTCTTCTCTGCTCCACTGAGCCATAGGCATTACTGTGTTGCGAATTAATGATCCTTTTAAACCCAGCTAGATCCTTTTATTCCTCCACCACTCATTTTGACTCAAAAAGAGAGCATTTGCTTCAGCTACACCCTTTTACCAAAGCCATGCTATTGGACTCCAAGTCTTAACAAAAGTCACCATAAGTTAATTCAATTTACTGATGCTACAAAATATTATGGACTGTCAATACAGAGGGCATGGCACTTCAGCTGTTAATGATGTATATACTAACTGAGATGTCACAAAGGTTGGGAGTGAAGTGGACACAGACCACAGTGGGGAATTTCAGAAATTTTAACATCCCTTGACACCTTTATATTTATCTATTAAAATACTTTATGACTGGGCCAATGGATGATTCAAGAAACACTGACCCAGGTTCTCTTTCTCTCAAGACAAGATATATCAGTGATTCACAGTCACCATTCTCTTGCATTCCACATTCCAGAATGATTTAAACGTCCCTGTTGCATACAAATACCCATGTGGGTGCTCAGTTCTCTCAGTTATTCTAACTGCCAAACCTCCCAAACAGAGCGCAAAGCAGTGTCACAGAAGCAACAGCCTCCTGATTAGCTGGGATCGGCTTCTATGTTAAGTGGAGCAATTTTGTCCACATTGCTCTGGTTACAAAGAGCGAAATATATCGGTTAACTTAATTTCTCCACAATCTTCCCCAGCCATGATTTGGGGATTTCACAGTATGTAAGCAGTGTTCCATGTGTCCTGTGTGTGCAGTCATCCATTCCGGAGTCTCTCTTAAGTAAGTTTCAGCTAAAATGAAGCTTTCCGAGGTTTAATGAAGAAGCCCGCAATATAATGATGCAAAACCCGATAGTAAGTGTGTCACACAGTCCTTCGGGAGGTGAGCGAGAGACCCTCTATGCGTGTGTGAGAAGTTGAGGCGCGTGATCAACCTCACAACCACACTATGTAACATATAGCTACTTCGTTACCGTGCCGATCTACTGATAAGTCGGTGAGACCTGCTTCTTTCTTAACGTGCTCTGTTAATGTCCCAGTTGACAAAAATTTGAAATACAGATTCGTCGAGTGTGCGTTAAGCTAGCTGTTGAAATCCTCTGGCTCATCGATACAGGTTCGTCGTGAGGACCATCGCCTTACGTGTTGTGAGCCGTGCCCAATAACACCTCATTATCGTTTCACAATTTTATGGCAACTCACAATTTTTTAGAGCCACAACATGTCTTTGCACTGCGGTAACAAACCGAGTCCAACCCAAGGCACTGAAAATAGCTCTACACAAAGTAGCAAATTTACAGCTTAGTTCGTTAATTGATGTTTGGGGGTGAGGAAAGGTACTGCATACGGTACGTCTGGGTTCAAAATGCCAATAATAAGCCAATAATAATGAGAACTCTGCAGAAAATTACTCATATATTTATGTTTTAAGTATGGGTACCTAGTACAGTGCTCAAATACAGTCGCTTATGTGTAAAAGCAACAAGTCTGTCATCTCCGAGTACAAGGGGGAAATATTTTTAACAATGTTCCGTTTAGGCGTATTGAACTTTGGTCTGGAAATCTTTTTTTTCCAGTCAAATTGTTATGAACATGTAATCTCTAACACACAGGTGGGGTAGATTACACATAATAAAGTAATACGTTTGCGAAGACATAAGCGTTGCTTACCTGAATCCGAATACCTCGGCCTGGCAAGATCTCGAAAATAGTA
The DNA here is from genome assembly GCF_902362185.1 of Chanos chanos. NCBI lineage: Eukaryota > Metazoa > Chordata > Actinopteri > Gonorynchiformes > Chanidae > Chanos > Chanos chanos. Next base: position 13,279,273 of record NC_044496.1, read on the forward strand.
AATGAAATCCAAGCAATTCTCGTTCTGCACTTCACCTTTAGAGCACAGATCCGATAGGAGTTCTAGTGCCTTTTGACAAATCTCGTCCTCTCTGTCGCCAGGCATTTCCCACCAGCATCCTTCTGAATGGTGGAGCTCCTCGGTAGCACCACACTACTCCCCCTGTCGCAGTAAAAACCCTGCTCGACCGTTCCTCCGAGCGATGCGAGACGCACAGGGCAAGCTTTAGGCAGTGTTGATGATAAAATCAATCAACATTATGAACTGTTATTTCAGTTATGATCAGAACAGCCTTAAGACAAACCTTCTATGTACTTATATTTTTTGATATTGTATTTTATCGTTGTTTAACAAAGAACCTGACATGATGTGCCACCGGTTGAATCCTCAAACACGCACAACTCCGTGTCTGTGCGCTGTCCACATACAGTAGGGTCCCGAAATGAACGTGCTCGTTCTGAGCCCCAGTGGACGGTCGTAGCTTCGCCTACTTATCCCTCATTACAGGAACATAGATGCTTCCTGTATTTCTCGGTCGAAATGCGCTCTTCCCAACCATGCAATTTACGACAACCGCCTTTCTATCTCACTAAATGTAATTAATTCACTTATTTTAATTTGAACAGATGGAGATAATTCCCCATGTAAACATATTAGTAAACAATCTATCTGACAAATATTCCTTTCAGCGACGAGTAAAAGAACAGACGATATAATATGTATGAACACTTCAAATGATGGAGACCAATTCATGTTTGATCGATATTCAATGAGCCACAGTCTCTCATTTACTAGTGTCAGCTGGTGTTTGCTGCTACAGTTGAGAATTACAATAGATTGTATGAGCTGTTGTCTCATGGTTCCCTCTTTTGAGATAGCCTGGGTGATACATTTTTATAAGTGACAAGGTAGCTGACGTGAGGCAGCTGTTGCTGATAATCGAATGAGAATTCTTTCAGTCTTGCTGTAAGATCAGCAAGATGCTATATGCTGTCTGTTATTCACTGGTTTCTGTGTCTCTGAATCTCATGTGAGGAGGAGCATTAGTGCATTGATAAATTTGGGTGAAACAAAGTAACATTTTAAAGAGTATGTGTGAATATATGAGAAGTGGCAGGGCAGGGTTGCATATTTTTTGGTAAAGCAACTGGCTTACACTAGCACCTACTTTTTTATCAGCTGTTGGGCCAAAGCAACACCACACATCTTTAAACTAGTCAGTTTGATATGTCATTAATTACTGCATTTGGAGAGTGAAAGCTCTTTTTCCTCTCCCTCTCCCTCTCCCTCTTTTCCCACTTGTTCTTAGGCTTGGCCCACTGTGACAATGAAAAGGATGGTTGGCGTGAATAGAAGTAGACAGTCCACGGCCATCTACGATAATGAAGATACATGTACCCTTACTACAGTGCTCCACTGAGGTGCACACCTGCTTCTCACAATTGGTGAATTTAAGCTAATCCTGCTGCCAATGTCAGCTTTATGGAGCAAACAATAAGCTAAAGCGAACAAACAAACAAAAACTATATAAAGAACCTGAAATCAGCTGGTCAGGTGGGCATAAATGAGCCACCACTAAAGATTTTTTTTTTTTCTCCGTGTTTAGGTAACGTTCGTAAATGACGGATCGGCTGCATTGGCCTGCCTCAAGCCCTTTGCTCCTCAGAGTGCATTTCATAAATCACTCAATACACTCTGACCTCAGTTAGCATTTCAGAGGTGTGTACAAAACACCTTCCAGCTTAGAAAGCTATTGTATTAACCACTGTGGATCCAGAGACATCTCATACCTCATAGACCTCCATTAAAAAAAGGTTTTGCCTGCAGTCATGTTTGAATAATGTATGAGACAACTTCATCTATGCTAGATGGCCTGACCATATCACCACTGCACAAAATTATTCTTATCACAACTCACCTAAGTGTGCAATTTAAATATTAAGCAACAAATGATTCTATATATTTGATTGACCATGTGTGGCTCTCATTTACATGTCTGAAAAGGGAGTGAGCCATTCCAAACTACGATAGGTTATGAGTACTAGATTCTCTTATCAAATTCTCCAGGGCATGGTGTTAAAAATGTGTAACGTTATGCATTATAAATATGTGCAATTACAGACTAAAACTGTTTTGTTCACTGATGTCCAGATGAAATGTGTAGGCGTGACCATAATGCCATTATTTCAGAATAATGTTGTTGCCATAAAATGAGAAGTACTTTTATCTAAAATTATTTTGTAAAACAATATGATATAAAACAATTCTGTGGAGCATAACTTTATAATTCTGTAACACATATCCAGTGAAAATATCTTCCTTAGCAGTGGACAACCTTCTCCTCTAAATGCTGACACACACCAGCCACTGATTCCTGTCTCTGGTCAGAGGATCCTGCAAAGCCAAACTGCATCCAGGTTGCTGTGAGGATGTCAGGCAGAACACAGTCACTGTAAGGGCTCTATAATCACTGTACCCACAAGGAGTAGAAAAAGAAAGAAGAAGAGCCTCACATGTCAAAGAAAATTCATAGGTATATATCTTAACTAAAACTCTACATTTAATCCCTATGCACTGACACTGCAGATGTAGGGTGCGTTGTTTAACAAACACCTTACAGCTCTGGGATTTGATATGGTGTAGGTAATGGTTAGCAGTATAATGTATGGATCCTGTGTTTAGAAATGGATGTACATATCATTCTTAATCATATATGCCTAGGCTCAGGAGGAGGTACAGGTGTTTGATCGAATTCATAGGATCGCCAGTTTCACAAACAGGCTTTAATGTGTGTACATCTGTGTTCAACTTCAGTGTCCCAAAACATCTTAAATAATGTATGAGGCAGGATTCAGTGAGTACTCATTGTCAATATGAATTGACACAGGTATTATGCTGGCAACCACCAAACACAGGGAAGTGAAACATGGGCAAATCAGAGATGCACGTTTCTTCCTGTGTATGCCTGTGATCATAAATATGTATGTGGGATATTATATATTATGCGTACACATAGATGTTTGTGTATGTTGTCAGTGTTTCTTTGAATATTACAGACGCATCACACATTGCTTATAAGACTTCCTTCATAGCTTCAAGTCATCTTACTTGGTGTCCATGGCAACTGACAGCCAGAAGCGCCTTTTGGAGCAACTAATTTTTCCATACCCTTACATAAACAACGACTAGCTTGCAGCAGAGAGGCAATGGGCTGAGACCATAGTGTTGGTCTTTTCTCCCATGCTGGGGTTTTAAGGCACAGATTCACAGCAGTATTCCTTAGCATGGTCTAGTTGATTTGTCCAACACTGGCATTGACCCCCATCTCTTAATCAAGCACCCTGCATGTTCTCAAAGATGAAGCTGAGGTGAGGCTGCCAAAAGCCCCTCTCCTCTAAAGGGCATCCTTATGTATTACAGCCTAACACCTAATTTTCATCAGTGTGGAAGGATGGCTACCCCAGAGGGAAGTGAAGTGATCCAAGGACTGGTACTGATTTCCAGCAGACATTCATGCACTCTCTCTCTCTCTCTCTCTCTCTCTCTCTCTCTCTGTCCTTCTCCACCACAATGAGGCTGCTTCCAAGCTTAATGAGGCAGCATACACAAAAAGAATAATAAAAAAATAATAGTCCTGAATGCTGAAAGATCTGCTGCATTGCCATTTGTTTGATTAGCTGGTTTCTGCACTGATAAATGATTTCTGCACTAAGAGGGATTTTTATTTTGTACCAAAGTGCATTGAAGTGGGAAGGAGTATTTTAATGTTTAATGTGAAACCAATAGTAATGACATAAAATGTCAAAAAAAAAAAAATCTCTGAAGTTTGCTTATAACATTTAAACAAGATTCGGTTTATTGTAAGTTTAAGTTCTTTAGTGGATTTCTGTTTTTGTTCTCTAGCTCTGACTCCACATTTCCATAATGAGAGATGAAGAGCACAGCTGATTACCAGAGAGGAGGTACTCATCAGTCTTTGCCTTCAATGTTTTAATTATCAGTGAGGTCAATTCAAAACATGCATCTGAAACCTAGAAACCACTGATGCAACTCATAAATAAAATGACTACAACTGGCTACAGTTTCACGAAACTGAAAGGGACTCTTATTTAACATTAAGTTCAGGTCCAGTGTACCAAAGAAAGCATTAGGAACACCATGTACAGTGTAGATAATAAAGCACAAAAATCTGTATTAATTATGGGGGAAAGGTTTGTATTCACAGTCGTTTGATTTAAGATGTTATGAACATTAGAATGTGGATATGACCGGTCAGAAATCATTCATGAATATAATGTGAAATGTTCTGAGCACATAAAAGCATTTGAGATTCATTATGGTGCTGGAATGCTTGAGCTGTGGAAATGCTTTGTCTGAACGGCTGCTTATGAGTTTTTAAAATGTCGTGTTGTTATTGACCGAAATTGGCTACTTTGTTGTATGAAAAGGAACACTATTTCAGACATTAAGATGTTTATGTTAAAGAGACCAATCTACCCTGAGGAGTGCTTAGAAATTTGTTAAATAAATATAAATACATACATACTTAAGAAAGAAAGAAAGAAAGAAAGAAAGAAAGAAAGAAAGAAAGAAAGAAATTCAGGATCCATAGATGTTACAATGAATATAGTGGTGTTGGTCAGTAAAAAGCTGTATTTGTGTCCTCCTCTCTTTTTTGGGGGCTTTTCTCCCTGTATTTTGCCACGGGCATTTGGTGAAAGAACAGAGGAGCCTACCTTATCTTCAGTGGATCATGGCCAAGCTCAGAGCAGGCTTGCGGGGTAAGATCTTTATTGGCAGACTGCTGGACGGGCTCAGTGCTTCAGCTGTCACAGATCAAGACAGTCCTTATGGGTATATTCCAAGCTCTAAATACTGAAAACAGCTGGTGCATTCATCATCTTTTGTGTCGTAGGTAGGCTAGTGTAGTCTACCCGAGAGTCTAAACACAGGCAAGGTGATTATGAAAGCTCCTGAGAAGAATCATTAATAAATGACTTCATAAACTAATTCATGTTGACATAAATATGATATCTGTATTTTTGTGTAGGGATTTATGAAGGATTTTTCTGTAGCATTTTCAAGGCCTCAAATCAATGACCAGAAACACATTCTGGTCAACAATAAGGCACTGATGTCCTGTAAGAGGGAATGCAAAAACCCCTTTGAGAAAGAAAGCTATGAAGGCTTTTTCCATAAACATTTTCCCATTTCCTATACATGTTCTCCTGAGGGAGTGTCCTTGGAGATCACTTCTGTTTCATACCTATGAATTGCACAGGAGGTTAATGTCTGTGCCTCTGGCTGCCTTTCAACAATGCAGTCTAAATAACCTTTTTTATTTTAGTCATATTCTCATTCTTCAACACAAATTAAGTGTTTATAGGCCAGTCAATAGCAAAGGAAAAGACCGTTGCTATTTTCTTTCATCGTTGAAGATGGTTTCTTTTTCCATCATCAGAACATTGAAGTTTATCACCATAAGAATTGTAAGAGTAGGAGCCTTGTTCAGGAGCCTTGTCACAATTTCTGGACAGTGGGGGTCATAAAACTACTGATAAGTAGGATAAAGCATGCATGGAAGAGTTATTTTACTCCACAAAACAGTATATGCAGAATATATCAAACAATATGAAAGGTTTCCAGACAAAAGCTGTTTTTCTTTATTTTAAGGTAAAAGGTCTTTATTTCTTTGTTTTAATCTGAGTAGACAAGCTACTTCAGTTTGTAACAGGCCGATCACATCAGGTAAAAGAGGGCTGCCCATAAGGTGATGACGGAAATGCCTTTGGGTCTTTACAGAGTCATCTTAGTATTTACGATGATAAATATATAATCTCCTAAATTCGGTTTCTCAGTTTCTTCAGTTAATGTTTCCATAAACTTTTAGAAAAGCACTCTGAGGGAATTCTGAGGGACTGCATGCATTAATTTTTACAGAACTTTATTATTCTGTTTTGGAGAAATTTTTAGATATCATGTGCATAGTTAAAACTGCTCTCTTCTGTCAGTCCAGTGGAGAATCTGTACTCTTTAGATACGATTTTCACTGACTGAAACTGGGTGAAGGCTTCCAGGAAACTCCAGTAACCTCCCCCATTATATTTTTTTGAGTTTTGAATAAAAAAGATAGTTTCTGCAATCCTCTTACTCAAGCTGCTGAAAATAAGCACAGTGTGCTTAAGTAGGACATTTAAGCCATTCAGTTGAAATCGTTTGTTATCTGATTTGAAAGCACAGAGCAGGAAAACAGCCCAGGGACTTGCCATAGCACTACTGTAAATCTGCTAATTAAAATAAAAGGAAGCATAACTTCAGCCTTTAAGGTGATATGGTTCAACCTGATAGTTCCATGCTTTTTGAATGGTACAGTGTATTGTGGTTTCCTTGGGCAAAGTAATTGCAGGAAAAAAGTGTGAATGGGTGCAAAAATAATTATGACACTTTTTTCCCTGTACAAACAGAGGTAAATTAGTTCCATTACACATAATCAGTGATGTATGTCTCCGTCACTCTCGAACCTTTCTCTTATATGCACTCTGACATGTACACAAGCCTACATGCAAACCTTCAGGTGCACTACTCTCTGTATTTACTGCTTCTTTCTGTTGGATTGCTATTCTTTTGTAACATTGTGATTATTCAAAAACAGTGTACATCCCAGAATTATGACTATGGCAAAAATAAAAAAGAATGAAAGCTTTGTGGTCAAACTGATTAAACATCTGATTAAACAGCAATCTACATCCTACTATTCCCAAACAGTTAGAATAGATTTGGACACTAGCTTTTTATGTACATATCTTTTTAAGGCCATTTTAACATCACATTAATGGGCATACGGCTTTGTACGTTAGCATGTGCAATTTCAAGGCAAATGAGATGAAAGACTATGGAGGATTTAATGATAAAACTGTCAATCTTCCATTCTCAAAGATCTAGTAACCCAACCACTGTTTATATCATACTAAATGTGTACAAAGAACTGTACTGAGTTTTCCTTCAAAGCACTCAAGATGTAAGAAATAAGAAATATGTAGCGTTCAAAAATTCAAAATCTCATCAGTTGTGTCTGATGCTGTGCTTGACTTGTACAAATTCATCTCTGTACTGTAGCCCACCAATACTGCCTAAAGCTCTCAGTAGAAGATTGACAGAATGAGAGCTGTTACCCCGGTAGGCAAGGTGTTGCCTCTTGAGTGTAGCGGGCAACAGCACCCGCTAACGTGGCTCAGTAGTCTTCTGGGAGTCCATTCACAGTCTGTCAGCGTGTGATATATCCTTTATTTCACTGTTGCCTTGACTCCTTGTTTCATAGCAACAAAACATGCTGGTATGCCTTTGGCTTTACAGCCCTTTGCTTATGCTCTAAAGACCAAGTGTTAAATGCTTCTGACCGAATATTTTGAGAAGGTCCGGGAAACATTTCTTAGTGCAATTATGTTCAACATGATTTTGTCATGACAAAATATAAAATGTAACATGACAGTGTTAGGGTAGTAGAAAATGTATCTCATTCAGTTTCATGTGAGTAGTGAAGACTTTAGAGTAATTCAGTCTAACACCATGCCACCATAGTGATATAAATAGTTTTTAAAAAACATATATTTAACACTGGACTTTAAAACAATGGCACAATCACCACTGGCCATTACATAACAGTCACTATTGAAGTAGACCATTTTTACAATGATCATGTCCCCACGTGGGTTAGTTCATTTTAAAATTAGGACTGAAAAACAAATGCATTAACAAATGCTGTTTGGGCAACATTGTGAAGCTGTTTTTTTCAGGATCTGTAAACACAGCAGACATCTCTTCAGCGAAGAGTGGCTTGGATTGTAGGGCAGATGGGGAGTAGAGCATTTCAAATTATTTGACGTGAAAAAGGGACTGGCAGTGTTGACTACAATGTACAAAATGGTTTTGTGCGTGCTTTTTTCTGGCTCACTCAATTTTTGCATGAGAAAAGACATTGAGTCTTTGTGAGGTAGGGACAAAGAACGAACTGGTAATCTCAACAAAGCCTTCAGTGAGATGAGGAGTGCTCTGTGACTTAAATGTGGATTATGACAGCACACTAGCCAATTGAGCTTAAATCCTTAAGACCATATTTAAGATATCAGACAGCTGCAGGGGAGTGATTTTTATGCTAGCAATTTAACTGATATTCTTTGATAATGGGAATTCCAGTAAAAACTGGTTGGTTCTAAACATTTACTGTGAGCAAAGGAATGATTTTTCATAGCGTGATCAGTTTAAAAATGAATATTGAAAGGCTGCTCTTTTAAGCCACCAACCCACCCAGGTCAGTACCAATGAGAACCAAAATGTGTAAAAACATCTGGGTTTTTTTGCTTGATGCAGGAAAGGAGCATGATGTGAACACAATATTGACACAGCATACATAAATTTACTTCTCAGAATCATGTAGTGTATATAGTGTATAGTGATCACGCAATCATGTGTACACACACTCAATCAGGTCAGACACAGCATCATAAATACACAGTTAAGTATCTGCTGTGTAGCTCTTAGATATTTGTTTGATTTAGATTAATTAGATTGGCCAGGCTTTGTTTGTAAAAGCTGTAATTTTATATAAAGTTGGGAATTTTGTGATTTAACGGGCGAGCAATTTTGAAAGCAAAGGCGTAGACAAGAAAGGTGTAGCAATACTGACCTCTTAGATTGTAAAGGAATGCCTTATTTGCTCAGCTGGAAGCTTATCAATATTAGCCAGACTTAGAACATAAAAGTAACTTATATGGATACACCAGATGACCAAAAAAAAAAAAAAAAAAAAACCAGCACGGGGGTTGCTGAGGTGGACCCATACAGCTGTCTTTCTGCATGAATCTAAATAAACTTAAATAAAGGAATATGCTTTCTGTTACGATTGTCTTACAATCAGCTTGTCAGTCAGCAGACAACACATAATGCATCTCATGTCAGACAGACATTAAAGTCCACTATAGTTTTTAACACGATGAGCGTATCCTGTTGAATTCTAACCATCTTTTTGTATGAAAACATCTTGAGTGATTGAAATGCGTAGGGTGTCTCTAACCATTTACATGATATAAGGCCATTAAAAGTTGAGAGAATGCATTGGTTATATACAAGAGAAACTATTTAAACTATTTAAACTAATTTACAACAGCAACTATGCTAGATGCACTGAGTACCTTGGGATGTTGACTTGTATGTCTGGGAATACAAAGTTAAACCTCTTGTAAGAAACATGTTTAACTCCATATGTAAGACACTAGTTTCACCATCACCAGAGATACTATGCTTGTTTTATCCCAAACAGTTTGGATCAGCTTGCACACGGCATGCAAGCCTCACTTCAAATGAAAAAAATATTAGCTTATTATTAATGAGTCACACACAAGTAACAAAAACTGTGATTTCAAAATATATATTTTTTTAAATTGGTGACATGTTACACAGACTGATGCTTTTTGTGCCATAAAAGCTTTCGGTTTACAAAGGAGGCAGTTTATAAGGAGAGTGCAACAATTCAATGGACTCTTATTTTTAAGGGGCTGAAATGTTATCCTTAAAAGGTCATTACTACATTTATCATTTTGTTCTACGTGATCATCTGTCCGAGCTCACTGGTTTAATTCAGCTGTATAATTTAACAAACAAGCAAACAAGTAAATAAATAATCAATTAATCAATCCCATTGGCCACAACCATTCCAGATGTTGTGATGTTTTAGTGTATTCATATGCTCAGTCACATATGCAGTCACACACACCACAGAATATATTACTCTAAATAAGGATTGTTATGATTGATTATGACCTGTTTGGTACACTCAGACATTTGAAAAGCAAATACCAAGTCGATGAAAGATGATTATGGTGACCTGACAATCAAGAAAAGTATTGAATAAACTATTATTTTGTTACTAGTGTTTAAACTGAGATGGTGGAATTGATACTGACATCGAACATTTTTACACAATCCCCTAATCTTAGCTGTCAGTTTTGTTTTTTAAAAAAAGAATAGTTTTGCGTTAACATAATTAACTTTTTGATTCAGTATTGCAGGGGAATAAAAGCAGTTTTATTTTCATTGTATAACCGACACTGTTGCATCTTTTTTCAAGCCTAATTCTTCTATAAGGCACAGTGTAAGCACCTATTTATTGTTTATAAATGAACAAAATACAAGTTTTTGGTATGTGATGGTCCAGAGGACACCAGAGATTCGTTACTAAAGAATGTACTCCTCTTTGCACCGTGTTGCTTTTGGTAAGGGCAGGAAGCTAAGGACAGATTACAACAAAGTGCTTGTCTGTGTCTACAATTCACTGAATAATTCATGAAGGGCTCATCACTTATTTAAAAAAAAAAAAAAAGAAGAAGAAAGCTTGCTATTCTTGATATATCTGTTGCAGGAATGTAGCATAATACCTCGTCATGTGGTGAACAGTGAGGAGGAATCACTGTCCCTTCTCTATGCTTGGGTAACACAGGCTAATGGCCGCTGCTGTGTCAGTTTAGCCCCTATCACTGTTCATTTGGTGATATGTGATCAGTAAGTCAGCTTTGAGGATGAGCTTAGAGGTAACTGAATTATGTCTCTCCCTTCTTTCAGCCTGACTCAACTTCAGTACGCCAGTCTCAGTGCGTTACACTGAGAAACACTTTAAGTGGCCACATGGGAGTAGACCATAGAGGTCATCTGTTATTTCTGTGTGTGTATGTGTGTGTGTGTGTGTCTGTGTGTGTTGGTGAAGGAAAGCAAGAAAGAGGAAAAGAGAGTGAATGCATACAATATAGATTCCTCAAACCTGCTTGCATGACAATAGCAATTATTCATGTGCAAAACTTCATAAAATAAAGAAGTTGTAAGTATGGTCAGCATCTGGCATCTGATACGTTTAGCTATAGAACACATCATGCACTATTTGCAGTATGATACTTGTCAGCTGAATCATGCCCACTGGGTGTTCAACAATGTTTGGCTGCCTTTCTTGAGATGCCTGTAGACCTTCTGACAGAGAGAAACTGGGACTTGGACACCAAAAAATAACCTATAGGTAAGAATGCAGGACTTTGAAATCTGTGCCTTTCAACATTATCCTGAAATATAACATACATTGTACCAGTTACCATGGCAACAGAATCACTCAGCTATGCTTCTCATGATTATCATCAATTTTCAAACAGAATTCTCCTTTTGTGGTGCAGACATAATTCCGTGCCACATGAATTTAAAATATGTCTGAAATAACAGAATTTAACAGAATGTTTCAAATCCAACACCAACTAAGTTTTAAACAACGGTTACCAATTCTCCTGTCCAAAGTTGAACATAAAGGTTAGTTCACTCCTTAAAGACTGTTTAGTACCAGTGCAAATATTCAAAGATCTCTAAGCAATGAATAACCAAGGGGATGAGCAAAAGAGCTATGTCTTAGATAGACAAACAGACACAAAGAAAGCTCTCACAAACACTTTCTAGAGAGATATTAGAAGCCATGTACAATTGTGCAAATTGCTAAAAGAACTGAAGAGCTTTTTGGGGTGTAATGGAATAATGTGTGATGTAGGAAAACAAAATTAGACGTTATATTGTTCCCCGTAGAGATAAGATCAAGAAAAACACTCAACTATTTGCAAAGAAAGAAAATAAAGAAAACAATGCTTAAATGTTTAAACAAGGAAAGGTGAGGAAAAACTGCTCTAACCACTACGTTAAATTACAGAGATCCAAATGACAACGGAATAGCAACTAACTCAAACAAATGGTCTGGAACAAAGGGGGAGTACAACTGAAAAATAGGAGGAGATTTGGACATCATTGGTGACCTGCCAGCTGAAGGGAGTGATTGTTCAGGGTGAAAACAATCACCAGTGTTTCTGTACCAAGGATATACTCCTTATCAGTGACTGAAGAAGGTAACAGACGTTGAAGCATCACTAGGTGTATTTACTCACAGAAAAATATCATTTCTATTTTCCACACTTTTCAAAACATAACAGAATACATTTATTGCTAACTGCCCAGAGAATAACAGCATTTTGTTTTGATATGTGCATGTGAGCTAAGGACATGACCCATAGCAAAATTCATGTAATTATCTTTCATATAGCTTTGTGTTCATTTACAGCAGTGTAAGTTGATGTGAGTGTGTGTGTGTGTGTGTGTGTGTGTGTGTGTTCACATTTTTGATGTAACAGCAATGCTTTTACTGTTTGTGGTGAAATCCTGACAATGAGGAAAAATGGTTTAATGGCAATACATATTCATTAAAATGAAACAACAGCATCTGAAGTAAGTGAAATCTGACCAACCTTATACCATATTAATCTACAATATGAAGGAAATTAGAGTATGTAGTTGACCAAGCAGCCAATGGACAGCCATGGTAACTTAAAATACTTCATTGTAACAGTGGATCCAGGCTGGGAGGCAGCACTGTGTTGAGGAGTAGAAAAAGTCACTTAGCTTTGTTAGCTTTGCTAACTGTCTTTGAACAAGAGCAGATATGGAAGGGGTTGCACTGGGTTAGAAGAAGGGTTTTTTTTTCTTTTTCTTTTTTTTTCCCTTAGCGCTGTAAGTGCCTGATCCGCGTGCTTGCCAAAAGTCAACTAACCCTATTCCTATCCTTAACCCTAACCATAAGCGTGCACATTAGCAGAACAGATCGGGTAGCCGGGACAGATTGGTCACTTACAAGCTCCACTGCCGTTAGGTTAAACCACTGAGGGAGAGGGAGAGACTGTACTACAGTTAGTATTTACCTGTATGTATACAGTAGGGATGCACCAATCATTCCTCATGTGTTCAACAGCTGTTTGCTGTGAACATTATGAACATGTTTAATGAGGAAGTGATGTGCAGGTGGTATTTCGCGGGGAAGGGGTCTGAATTATTGATATTAGCGTCACTCAGAGAGTCTCCCAGGGCACACTGGTGCAACTCAGACTCAAAACTAGGTCCACAGTACAACGTACGTCACGCAACTATGGCCTCCTCCAAAGGCCTGATTACAGTTTGCTGTGGGTTACGGTGTAGCTGCATGGTGTACTTTCATCTATTATTTAAAGACATATCCCTGTGTTGTGTAGACATCAAGAAGTAACAATAAAAGTTACACCAACAGTCTTTGGACAATTGCAGTAATGTAATAAGCATATTATGATCATTTCTGACCACCCCTTCTTATTATTTAATTTATCATATAGCAAGGCTAGCGTCCGTGCAGTTTTTAAGAACCGGGCTTATTCTCTCTCCCTCTCTCTCTCCCTCTCTCCCCTACATCTGTTTTCTTTTCTTCTCCTGTGATCAGAGTGTTCATATTTACTGTGTCCTATCACTTCATTGCATTTGAGATTGTCTTGATAAAAATTCCATCTAACACCACTATCAGATGAGACTAATTTAGCTGAACCTTTCATCAACTGTTTTAACTGTGAAACTTACTCATTTACCAGGATGAGGCTTGAAAGAGCAATACAGTCCCAAGAATTTATAGTATACAGAGAAAATGTAATATCTAGAGTTCTCTCCTTGGGGATTTTAGGGTATTTAGCCTAGTTCCTACAGGCATAATAGTATTTGCATCGTCTTGGCACACCATATTTCTCTTATGCTGCATGAATATGAGACAGAAAGTATCTCCCCAAGTAATGTGCAGTGAAATTCCCCTGCTGCACGTTTGCTCCAAATTCATAGAATCAAGCGGTACCCAGTAAACTAGACAAGCAAGTACACTGATTGTGTAGGGACAGAGTGATATGTAAAATGTTGGCTAATCATTCATGAAAATGGAAAAACATATTGACCTTCTTATCTGCTGGTGCAGTTATTTAATTAAAAAAAGGAACAGCGTAGATAATGTGTATGACTGTTTGGATTTTGGATTTTTGTCAGACTTCATACTTCACTTTGTCAGGATATGAAGTGTTTTTGGTGTTGGAATGTCAAGGTTTGAAAGTTTGATTGTGACTGTATCCTTATAGAATCTACCTGAGTGCACTGTCATGACAGCTTTTGTGGACAATTTGTGAGGAAGTGCTCCTTGAATGAAACAGAAGGAACACCACTTAATCTTATAGGTGAAATAAAAAAATTACATTTGGAGGTAAAATGAAACAAAGTAAACATAACTGTAAAAATGTTCATTTCTCTGCAATTAATCCTGCACATATAAGTAATAGAATGAGGCAATATCTCTCAGGTCCTTTTTCTCTAACCCAGACGCCAAAGTTGGTGATAAGTGGATAGAGTGGTGTTAATGTCTAGAGAAGTTTAGTTTGAATGTACACAGACTTCTGTATAAATCATCAGCATGTTGAGATTCAGTCTGGGAATGGCCTACCCAGTTCATTGTTTTTATTAGAAATTTCAAGTCATAGGGAACAGCCTTGCTGTTAAACAACAAAACCTGGCACTGGGAAGTGAAGCTGGACATTCTGCTGTTATGTCAATTACTGCTTGTTCACCGGCTATATTCTGCCTTACTACAATGTTATGTACACATCTACTTTAAACTCAGTCCTACTCTGTTCAGCTGTTAGTTATTGAACTACAGTTAATTTTGTTTGTCTGTGTGATTTTTTTTCTTACATCTTAATTGATATAAATGATAGATTGCACTAAGTGTTTCCTGTTTAACTTAAAAGAACATTACATTTGCTCATTTAAGTTGAGTGATACCAACATTCGTAATGATAACATTACTAATGATCATAGATGTAATAAACATGTTTATTAATCAGCAACATTAATTATAAACCAATACCCCTAAATAATACATCATTCACATCAAAAGGAGACACAATGATATTACTAAACATTTGACAAGAGAAGAAAATCAGATAACAGAGACACTACCCCGTTAAACACCATGTGAGGAATGTGAACTCTAAATGCTATGTGACATTTTTAATAGACAATGTGCAGGTGCACAATGGGTATTATAAATGCTTAATTTCAGATTTGGACATAATTATCTCTCTGCAAGATTTAGGGCAAATTTTACTCTGGAGGTGCTTAAGATGAAGTTCATTGACTCTCAACAAATGCCTCTAATGGGGTTTTGGAAAAGTTTATTGGAGACTTTGGTGACATCATCTGCTACTAACAACACTGAATCAAAAGTGTCAAATGGTAAAGCGCGAACAAAGCACTGCAGTTCACTTCACTGACCTCAGAAAATGAACAGGGCAGAAATGTTAAGTATAGCCAATAGCCTGGTGATTATTACTTAATATACATGAAATGGCACTTTTTGTCATATACTGAAGACATTACGTTAATGTGCACAGCGGAGAGAGCAGATGTATTACTCTTCATACCTCAGTTGAGACCATGGGGACTTGTTAATGTGTTAACCACTCTTTTTTAAATCCTGTTAAATGAACTGGCATCACCCGCAGGACGTGATTTGCCTGAGGGCTCCTCTCCGTTTGACCAACATGCGACCATCTCAGAGCCATAATGCAAAGCAAGGATTGATTCCTCCTCTGCTCCTGTGTGAGATCTCAACTCCATGTTTGGAAAACACTCAGAAACACCAACACAGTTTGAGGAAAGTGGTTGCCACGGAAACACACACCATGGGTGCGAGCCACGGGAAAAAAGCATTTCATCATTTGAACAACAGTGCTTCCTAAAAATCTGAAACACAACGGGGATACTCATTCTTAGTTTTATTTAATTGAAATCCCACAGATTTTTAGAGTTGTATGTTTCTTACTGCAGATTTATAATGAAGACTTCACATTGCACTCTCTCCCCACATTTCTACCTCCACTCAGCAGCAGTATAATTGTGTTTAACTGAACTCTTCAATATATTTTTCAGTGTTGATTTCCTCTGCAAAATCAGTCGATTAAACATCAGATCCATGATGGAGCTGCCAAGATATGTAGATTTGTGGGTGTTTTTTTTATTATGCCTAGTATGCGTAATGCTAGGTGTGAGATTTCTGCAATGCTAAATGCAGTTTCATGGACATATATTCCCAGTCCAAACATAGTGGAGATGGGTGATGTTGTCATGGAGACGTGATGCTGCATGAATTACTGAACATCCTGTGACTCCTGGGGGCTTAATTGGTTTATTGGGAGAGTCTCTCATGCCTGTCTCTCATCATTCCTGCTCAGATGAGCTCGGACTGATTATCTAATGATGAATCCTGTCTTCATTCAAGCCAGCATTTTACAATATAATAACCAAACCGTGGCACCTATTTGTTTTTCTTTTTCTTTTTGGTAGCATCCCACCCTTTTTGTACTTGTGATTTATTCTTCATTTATTTTTCATTTATTATTTTTACCAAA
The DNA here is from genome assembly GCF_902362185.1 of Chanos chanos. Classification (NCBI taxonomy): domain Eukaryota; kingdom Metazoa; phylum Chordata; class Actinopteri; order Gonorynchiformes; family Chanidae; genus Chanos; species Chanos chanos. The sequence goes on from NC_044496.1 coordinate 13,295,586, forward strand.
AACTGTAGAGCACATCAAAGATGTTAGTATAAACTATACACAGGCTAAGCAAAATAAAGACTGGCGTCATGCTAACATATTAAAAAATTAAGACCTATATAATAATTTATTAATCTTGCAGCAAATGAGTAGAAATCATGACTGGCTTCTTAAATGACTGTCTGACATTTTCTTTTTTCTTTCTCTTTTTTTTTATTATATTTTTGTTAGGATAAGATTAATTACTTCTATATTACGAGGGAAGACATCACACAGAGAGCTTAGCTCAGCCTGCAGCTCTCATCATCACAGTCCTCTCAAATAGGCAGACACAGACAAAAAGGAATGGAAGCAACTGAAAGGATCCAGGCCTTCTTTCACTGGATAACTTAATTTAATCCTTGGTTAGGCTTTAGCTTTTCAGCTAATTGAATCCCATATTCAATAGCACTGAGTTCTTTAACATGGGATGTAATCTAGAAAAAAGAAAAAAAAACCCATCCTATTCTTTGATAAGTTAGGAATGCAGTGAGAATCATTTCTGAAATTTCACAGCCTCACTGCGCAAATCTTTATGCTTGAGAGATAGGCCCTTGCAGCCTTAGCCCTATGGAAAAATGTGATAAAAAATAGACACTATATAAATCAATTGATTTGCACAGAACAAAATCAGATAACACCTCAAAGAAAGCACAGAGGAATTCTGAGTGAGACCCAAGCTGCCAGTCTAAGCAGAAGGAGAGGGGTTATGACACTCACCAACAACATCTCAAGAACACCCACTGCCCCTTGCTATCAGTACTTTAAGTAAGGACAGTGCTTAGGGACAGATGTGCTACCATGTTAAAGGTTGCATTTACTGCAGGAGTACATGAGAAACAGAATGGGGAATCTGCTGTGTTCTGCACCATGATGAGTTATACATGCTGTGACTCGGTGGGTAATGTGGTAAGAAATGTTTTGTTATTCTGTAGTTAGACAATGGTGGTGGATTCTTTTAGTCAGTGTCACATTATATCTGTTAAATTGGAATGCAAAAAATGTGTAGTTTTGTACTGTAACCAAGAAAACACCAAATGGCAAACATTTAATTTGCTTTTATGTAATAGACTGAGTCAACCTTGACTGAACAGGAGTGGACAAATTTAATTAATGATTCATTAACAAAATCAAAAGCTACCAGCCACAATCTTTATCAGAATACTTCAAGAACTTCAAAGAACCAAAGCTCTTCAGGATATGTTTCACACATTCTTAAAATTTTACCAGTAGAATTAAAGTTTTTTGTTGGACAAAGACTAAATTCAGTGGCACCATACCACCATCTCGGTGAAATAAAGCTGGTCTTAATTAGTCTTTCAAAATCCATTACAATGGTTATTCTCCTGGTCTCTTTCAGCTTATTGTTTATGTAGAGCAGTGCAATAAAACATAACTTTTCTAAATTCTTAACTGTTCCACCTTCTCGTGCCAATGGTACAGGGAAATTCTGGTTAACGGTATACTGTGAATATTAGACTTAATACTAATATCACTTAGCTGTAACCATAACCTTATTTCATAACCCGAACCCAGTGAAATTACAGTTATACTGAAAAACTCTATTTACAGCTCAGCGCTCTGAACACTGAACCTAAAAATTATTCAAAATAACTCTTCATTAGCTATAACATATATTAAATAATAGCATTAAAGTAGCAAGTACAATAATACTCTTTGAATTAAATACTTCTATAGCTAAGTTCCTGGATCACCACATTCAGTAACTTGGAAATAATTTATCACATGCTCAAAGAGTGGGAATACAAAAGTACATGTTTATTACAATGATCAAATTCAACGGTATAGAATGAATCTAATGTTGAATAAATTGCGATTCAGTTGGAATTAAGGCAATCCACTATACACACACATACAACAGCATCTAAACTACTCACAAGAAGACAAACAACTAATGGTAGGAATTGACAATATCCTTATTACCTAAAGTATGTATGAATGAACAACTACACAAGAATGAGGCATTACTCACAAAGAGGCATGCTTAACCAAAAGAACTATCTGAGTGATGTTCTTGTGGAGTCACTTACACCCAAAAGGGTAGAGAGGGAAGGAGAGAAAAAGGGGAAGAAGAAGAGCAGGCCCAGCCACATTCAGGTATGAGAGACCGGAGTAGCTGAGGTTAGCAGTAGGAGACCGTGAGTAAGACTTCGCCTCGGTGCCGGGAAAGTCTTTCAGCATTGCGAAGCTTCCGAAGCGGTGAGGCTGGGCTGATTCTTCACAGAGATTAGCAGGTCAGAAGGGACAGACTACATTATGGTTGGGACAACTGGAGCTCAACTGGAGCTGAAGCTGAACCGCAGCTTAGCTGAACCGAAAGCTGAACTGAAGGATAGCAAGAGGTCTGGCATTTTATCTGATTTGCAGATGGGGGATGCTGCTATCCCTTTGGGGGTGTCTCTGTCTGAAGGGAGAAGACACTCCTTGGAATTTGGGATAGAGAGGGTCAAGGAAGGGTGACAAGTGATAAAAAGGTCAGGTAAGGGTGAATAGAGATAGAAAGGGTCAGAAAGAGAGAGAGAGAGAGAGAGAGAGAGAGAAAGAACAGGGGGACATGGGGAGAGTCTGTGTAATGTTTAACCTCAGAATCATTCTGTGCAATGTTTAACCTCAGAATCATTGAAACATTTATTAGCCCACACATTACAAAGTAAAAAGTCCCTCCTCCAGTTACCACCTGACAACCTCAAGGCCAATACAGTTCAGTGCTGTGATACAGATGTAATTTTAAAATGTTTCGCCAGGAGCACATTGAAATACTCACTGAAGCAGGCTGCATGTGCAAGCCAAACTTTAATCAGGCTGCTGAGTGCAGGACCAGTAATCAATAATGATAAACAGACAATGATCTATACAGGTAGGAGAGGTAGGCTAATATGAACAGGGAAGTTAATTGGAGCAAGGACACTAATGGCAACAATATTAATCAGGAGAAAAATGGCTCAGTACCAAGAGAAGGAGAGACTGAATCTTACAATGGGAAAACTAGGAGCATATATACACAGGACTAAATGTGGACATGAACAAGAAACAAGTGTCAATGAAGATCAGACAGTGAGATGATTGAGTTATTGACTAATGAGCTGACAGAATGGGGAGGTAGACACAGAGGTGTGGCACACAGTACCAGTTAAAATGAAGAACTTCACACTATGGTAAACACAGCAGAACTTATTGGAGAACATAGATGCTGTAAAAGCTTAAGTCAGTATAAATGAGTGCTATGCAGGCAATGTGACCTAATTTATGTCCTATATAAAATATATAGGAACTTTAATATAGTCATTGCTGCTAACAGTATCTCTGACAGTGTCCAACAATGTTGGCCTGAAATATCCTTAGTAACCCTGGGGAAAAAAAAAAAAAAAAAACCTCTCAGCATAAAAATTTGTGTACTAGTACTGATATTGATTGTTCCGCCTTGGCTTATTAGTTTATGAAATCTGAGATTTCCTCTGACTTCTGGTACAGTTTTGTGACTTGATTAGGACTAAAGCCAGCTCAAGCAGCTTCTCATGCTGATAATGAGAAATCTGCCCTTCTACCCTTCGCATTAAGAGAGGAGGCGTGCACAGATCTGAACAGCTTTGCAATGACAGATTGAAAGTGGAACAGATTTCTTCCATGTCATCACTATGCCCAGGTCTTCCTCACATACATCCAACTATGTAAGCAAAACTCACCAAAATATGTGTGTTGTAGCTTTTTCAGTGCCTACTCACTGGGCATAATTCTTCATCAGATATCATCGTTGTTCAGCAAAGACAAATCTGCTTCTAACATATCCATAACTTGACATTTCATGTTGGTATGGTTATTGATTATGAGCTGGGGCTGTGTAGTTTCAAACACAAATCTGAAACTATTGCAAATTCTCAAATAATCACCTGTATCAAAATGGTTGCTGTTTACAGATATGGTTTCATTAATTGAAAACAAGCATTCTTGATAAGGCATAGTGTGAAAGTGTCTTTGTGTGGTTGTCAGGGAGTGTGTGTGTGTGTGTGGGGGGGTTAAGCATACACTGAATCAAATTATTAATCAAAAGAAGATTACTTGTCATCCCTGAGGGTTTAGCACTTTATCTCCCAGACATGTATCAAAGACAGAACCTCATTATAAGATACCCCAATCACTTTTAACTCTGTCCTTTGAACTTCATACATTACATTTTTAATTGGTATTTCCAGAATAAAATGCTTTATAATTACATCATTCTTACACTGTACTTGTAGTCCAATACTTCGTTACTGTGTGAAGGAATCTTTAGGATTCTGACGTAAACTTAATTCTGCCTTTGCAATGTCTATGTTGACTGGTGAATGGTTGTATGTGAGTAACAGTTAAAGTTATCAAAAATCTAAAATCTATGCATCTTTCAGTGCAGTGTAGCAGGACACACAATGCATAGTGCAAACAAATTAAAAGATTAAACGGTTTAATTTTTGTTTGTTCAATAATTTATTAGTATGTGTGAGTGTATATATATACACACACACACACACACACACTGTGTTTACTGTTTATATATATATATATATATATATATATATATATATATATATATATATATATATATATATATATATATAGTTATAGTTATAGTTATATAGTTATATAGACTGTGCACTTAAGAATCACCCTTTAATGTTTAAAATGTAAAATCTGAAAGACTAAATCATTGAATGAATGGCACACAGGGAAATGGAAATATCTGTGCATTTAGAAAAGGTTCGAGTATGTTACCACAGGGTGCAGTGTTCCAACAGCCAACCCTGAGGAGACACAGGTTTCTGATGAAAGGGAACGATGATGAGACCAGAGGTGAATTTGTCTCAGGCACAGCATGCGTGCAATCCTTTACACTACCAGCAGGAGCAAGCCTGCCCGGCGCTGCCTCAGAACACACAGAAATCATCTCTTTCTAGAATCAACAAATCCAGTTTGTTGCACAATTCACTGGTACGCACTCTAACTCTCAGGTGTTTCCGGGTGGAATTCCATGGGTGTTTTAACGTGCATTTCGACAGATTCACCATTACAATCCGCAGAGAATCTCCCACAAAGGTGGTAAAAGGGAGCTTTTGGTAGTTACCATGGTGACAGAAATGTATAACATCCTAGGATTGAACAATTCCCTTACATCATGGCCCAGCCCCCACCACAAAGTGAAGTGAATCTGAGAACATGTTCAATCATATTGTAACTCCAGTCACATAGCAGCACACTACACTGAAATACGACTGTACTCTTGCAAATTGGGTGCTCCTGCTTGAAAAATGTGTGTATTCTTAACAGTATGCTCTATTGAAAGAAGCACTCACTGCTGCTTTTCTCTACCTCTGCATTCCTTAGGATCCTGAGTTTATGATACAGACAGGAGAGTGAGTAACAGAATGAATGCAGTTTCACCCAAGGCATTTATTAAGGGATTTCACCTGAGGCATCCATGACTCAGGTGAAACCACCATTGCACTAACAGTGCAGACAGCATTATTTAGGCCATAGAATAAAATAGCACTCATATCCAATACCTCATCCATCCTGTCTTTTTGAGCTTTATTTGATAATAAAATATCCCCCAGTACATACACCACCACACAACAATTTGTAATTGTTTCATTAGTCTGTAGGATTTGCAGGATATTTTTTTGGGGGTGGGGGGTGGGGGTGGGGTGGGGTGTTAAGACAAGACTACAGCTCATACGGTGTACAATAAGGCAGTTGCTATGGCAACTGCATATGAGGATGCCGAATCACGCATGTAACACCTCAAATTAATGGTAGAGACAGAGTTTGTGTCGGCAACTGAGCTTCTGTATTTTTTTTTTTTTTTGACTCGTTAAAAAAATATATGTTTAGATATATTCAGAGGCATATCGACAGTTTATGGTCTCTGTCGCCTCACCGCGGCTGAAACAGAGGTAGCTCCCAAATGCACTGTTTTGACTGTACTCTTCAGAACGGATGCGACAGTAACTAACTACACAATACCTCCATCTAGTGGCAAAGCATGAAACGCAACTGTTTCTATATAAAATACGGTTTTGAACATACATTTTATAAAAGATTTTTTCATTATCACAATTGATGCATATCATATCAATCATAAAATTTGTATTTGCTTGATGATTAACATCACAAAATAAATTAGACAAATTCTCACATTTACTTTTATTGTAAAGGTGAAATATCCCAAAAATATTAATTATTAAGTTGGAGAGAGAGACGAAAGACAACTATAAAACATCTACACAAGACTTTGGTAAGAATTCTGGGTGACATTCTTATCAAAAATCCACATGAAAAAAGAGGGAAAAGAAAAGCATTAAAAATCTAAACAATGCACAAAATCATAGAGATTCCATTGAAACATCCTACGTTACAGCTGGGTAAAAAGACACAACAAGAGTTGTTCGTCCCAGAAACAGTATTGTTTTGAGGCATAGAAATTGCTGGAATGGCTGGTTACCTGTGCTTTTAGTTAAGGAATATGATACACTACTAAAGAAATTATCACAGGATATAACAAATCTATTACTTATCTGATTGGTGACAGCAAATCTATTAAATTATTTCTTAATATTATATTAAACAACAACATGTTTACAATAATCTTGCAAAAGCACTCTATATGCAACAGAGCTAGTTTGTACACATGGAAAAATGCATCTTAACTGGGATGCCTTATGGGATGCCATAACTAACTGATATTTGAAATGACCAACCACAATGTTTTCCCAAAATGGCTATAGGTTTGGGACAGGACTGTAGTGATTTAATGATTCCTGGATTTAGTAAAAAATATAGCTGATCTGAGCGGATATTTTCTCAGTTGATGGTGAGAGATGATGACTGAAACACCATTTTCTAACAATGAGCAATTTTGAGCAGTGTCAAAAGTTGCCATCAAGAATATTATTCAGTCCACAGCTGCATAACATGCCATATATCTGAGATTCAAGATATTCTTGTTTTGGGTTTTCAAATACTGAGGAGAAAATGTATTTTCCTATTAATATATTGAATAGTCTAAGTATATGTGCGTAAATTCTATCTCTCTAATTCGATTCATTATACAGATGACTGCCTTCTAATCTATGGGCATTCTAGCAGGAAAATCCATCTTATTCTCAAATTCATCAAAACTATTAATATTTTAAACAATGTAAAAGATCTATAAAAAAATGCTTTCAAAAGCTCCCCTCTTCTTACCTTATCAGTACCCCATATTACTTCTTTTATTGTGTGTGTGTGTGTGTGTGTGTGTGTGTGTGTGCGCATGTGCGTGTGATTAAAGTACATCCATGTTAAAAAAAAAAAAAAAAAAAATTATGCACCATGTCAGCCCTACAGAGAGTGCACTATATATCACTAAGTGACAGTAAGCCACACTTATATTCTCCCCCCTGTCCTGTTCACTGCCTACTGACTCCTTCCAACAGTCCCTGGCAGGGATGCACATTACAGGCCCGGATCTCCTTTCTGTCTTTGCAGCTCGTCAGCTGTGAACTCTTGAACCTTTTCTTAGCTGTCATTAGCCTCTCCTGGATCCCTCCGCCGCATGACTTGGTGCAGTCTGTCCACGCAGACCATGGTTTCATCTTACATCCTGTAGAAATAAAGTGATGAAAGATTAAACTCTGAAAGTATTAATGAAACTGCAGTTGTGCGGGTCAACATGACGATGAGTGCAGTAATGATATCTACCTGCGTGCTCATCCACAGTTTCCTCTCTCCCCTGCTTGTTCTTTCTCTTCTTGCGGGCCTCTTTGCGTCTCTTTCTCTCGTCACTGTTGGCGCTACCCTGGTTGCACTTCCTGATCTTACACTTCTTCCTTTGGATGGTCTCTGGGCATGGGTCACCACCAAACTGCGGTTCCAGCTTCACCATCCGCATCCGGATCATGTGACCCTTCCCGCAGGATTTGTTACACTCAGACCACTCGGACCACTCCGAAAGCATGCAGTGTGTTGCTTTTGAGAGAGAGAGAGAGAGACAGAGAGGGGGAGAGAGAGACTTTAACAGTAGGATACAATGCACACCGGTGCTATAAAGATGAAACAGAGATAAAGGGGAGGTGAATGACTCAAACAGCAACAGAAGAGGTGGAAAACGAGAGGGATCGATACATACGGAAACAGACAGAAACAAATTATTTAATAAAATGCCAGGAATTCTGCCTCAGTCAATATAATGAATTCATTTTTCAAGAGGGAACTCATCCATCAACAGTACAACAATTGACATCGTTGACCTTGACATTTAGATAGATTCTGCATTCAGTATAATACTTTGCCAATGAGCTAACAATGAACATGTCAACATAGGGATGAGCACACTAAAACTCCAAGTAGAATCATATTCCAGCCCTAACATTAGTGAAATGAGGAATAATGGTCTTTCCAAACAAGTCCGACACAGTGAAAATGATGACTAAATGACGACTAATTCATTTCTCTCTTCTTTTCTGTTTCATTCTGCTTTGCTTCCCTGGACAACCACCACTTGATAGATATTTTCCTTTCAATGTATTGTGTATTCTGTCTTTTTTTATCATCACCATATAACAGATATATACTGTACATCCATAAATAGATTTTTTTTGTGTGTGTGAGTGTGTGTGGGTGGGGATTTGTGTGTCTGAGTGGTTGTGTAGCTATGTTATGTATCTGTGAGTTTGTATACCCTTATGGTACTCACGGCATTCCGGCAGCATGCATTTCTCCACTTGCTCCAGTTCCTCTGAGCACTCTCCCAGTTCTACAGGTGATTTGAGCATGCGCTGACGAGTGCGTGTGCCTTTGCCACATGTCACACTACAGTCACTCCAGTCTGACCAGGGAGTCAGCAGACATGGGATGGTGTCTGTCCAAACAAGCAATTCAATCAATAAAACACTTTCTAAAGGGCAAATCCAACTGCCGTGACTGTCCTCAAACTTAAACATTAGTTAAACATTATACATCAGTGTTGCTCCTCTTGTAACTAAATGTACTTCATTCATTCATTTTCTAAGACGCTTATCCTAATTAGGGTTGCGGGGGGTGCCGGAGCCTATCCCAGTGCTCACTGGGTGAAAGGCCAGGAAACACCTTGAAAAGGTCACCAGTCCATCGCAGGGCAGACACATAGACAAACACATTCACACCTAGGGGCAATTTAGTATCTCCAATTTGTTTGACTCACATGTCTTTGGACTGTGGGAGGAAACCGAAGCTCCCAGAAGAAACCTACACAGACAACATGCAAAATCGACAAAGAAAGGACCCTGGCTGCCCGGCCGGGAATCGAACTCAGGACCTTCTTGCTGTGAGCACTGTGCCACCGTGCCGCCAAACTAAACGTACTTGATACATTTAAATTCATTTAGCTCTTAACTGAAAGGCATAAACATTGTATGTGTGTGTGTGTGTGAGTGTGTGTGTGTGTGAGAGAGAGAGTGTGTATTTGTGTCTAGAACGTACGACATTCTGGCATCATGCACTTCTCCACTTCCACAACCTCTGCTCCACAGATGGAGCCATCTGAGGGAGGCATTTTGACCATGCGTTCCCGCCTCTTCATTCCCAACCCACAGGTGGCACTGCAGACATCCCACTCACCCCATTCCGTCACCAAGCAACTACTGGGTGCTGCCAGAACCACAGAATACAACGCACAGTCAGAGCATAAAGCAACATTCATACTTAATACAACTCATGATGTAACCTCTTAATAGTTCTCAGTGGGTTGTGAAACATTACTCTCATAATCAGTCACGGTACCAAAGTCTGACTGAATTTACAAACAACAAGAAACCAAGACTGTCATTGGCCGTTTTAATGGGATTCTGAACTGACAAGTTGAGGGAGTGAAATAGAGTAGGGGCAAATATGAGGATGGGCACCAAATATGCTAGCCAAGCTCGGCTGACCTGTTTAAGCAGAGTAGCAATATTTTGGCCGTACAGAAGACAGTTTGGCGGTGAATTTCAGTTTCATGTGACTATGAAGTTTCTGCATGTAACTCCTTGGGGTGGGAAGGTGTACTCACAGCAGTCTTCATTAACGGTGCACTCCTCTGTCTCCTCAGTAGGCAGAGTGCAGGTGTAGCCATCCTCTGGAAACTGTTTCACGTACCTCTCCCTGGATCGCACACCTGCCCCACACGATACGCTGCATGGTGACCAAGTAATCCACTCAGACATCATGCATGTAGAGGCATCTGGACGGGTTGAGGAACAAAGAGATCTGAGCTTTATCTTGTCTCTCTCACTCCCTCTCTCTCTACCCTATCTCTAACTGTAGACAACCTCTGCCTAGATCAAGCAAATGGAACCACAAAGAATTTCTGTGACCAAATTCTAAGTTTATGAGAAAATAATGCTACAAGACTGAACAATGCCAAACCAAGACATCACAAGAATTAGTGACCTAATCACTGAATGTTACGCTGTAATTTATTTTTTTTTAACTACACGTAGACCTAAGCATCAATTAAATGTTTAACTGTCTATTTTTTTCATCAGAATAACTGAAGATCTGTCTCACAATACAAGGACAGCATCCCACTGATGCTCCTCAAAGGTTTATTCTGACATAAGTCTGACTATCTGCTGACATGAGTCTACCTTAGGTGACCATGCTGTAACTATTCTTCAGCCCCATCTGGTCCAAACGGCTGTCATTGCTTAGTTATGCTCAATAAAGCAGCACTAATAGAATCATTAATAAAAAGCCTTGAGTAAACATAACATCCCAAAGGCCTCCTGTATCACTCCAACCTCAATTATTAATCGATAATGGATGTTAACGGCCCATTAAATACTGAAAGAAGCAAAGCCCCAATAGTGCATTATGTCTGGGGCTTCGGGCCCGTTCATCAAAAGTGTACTGAGAGAGGGACTATGGGGAGAAAGAGAATCCGAGTCCCAGTCATACTAACTTTGGCCCTTAATGGAACGATCCTGGGAGAGAAACAGTATAATTATCTAAAGAGGAGTTGATAGGAGTTGATGTTTTACTCTGAGGAAAAACACTCAGGGAAACACTGATGAAATAATTTCATAATGTTGCACACATATAATCATTTTTCATATGTTGCAATCTGTCAGCTAACATTTCATACTTATTGGTTTTTCTTCTGGGGTTTTTTTGCAACACTGCTTGAATTGCAAAAATGTATTCCATTTGCATTTACTACAGAACAGCTGAATAACAGATCTAAGTGTAATTTAATGTGAAGGATCTTCACAAGTCATTCTATTAAAAGAGGCATTTTGAGGATACTAACATCCTGAAGGGACTTGGCACTGAATAAAAACACTGAGGTGCCATAAGGGATAGAGATGATCTGAAGTCTGATAAATGTCTTAATCTACTAACACAGCGATAACGCTCAACAGAAGAGATAACAGAGCAAGACACTCCAGAGGTCAACAGATTCAGGCAATACATTTCAAATGGGAATTCATCTGTGAAATATAAACACACAAGGCCATAAAACAGAAAACACCCCAAGGAAGACACCAAGATGCAACTTCTCTCTCTTCTCACATACACGGAGAATGGCTCATTAACAATCCTTACTATGAGTTAAAATAGAAGCTTTAGCCTTCAGTTTAAAAAAAATAAATAATAATAATGAAAAAACATTTTACGTCCTCGTTTAGGGGTTTCAAACTGCTCTCATAAACACATCTTTATACAGCACTGACTCTAATGAGCCAGAGTTTTATTGATCCTCCAGTTGCCGATGAAAACTGCACAAAACCAGGTTTGACCTTTTAATGTCTAACAGTACAGATCAATGCAAGCAAAAGAGTTGGAGACCTGCCCAAAGATGATGTTCAGATTCAGCCATCTGATAAAGCGCTGTTCTATGACTGCTTCAAGACATTTTCCAAATGTTTCTGTAGAGCAGGGACTCAGGGTGTTCAATCAATACTGCTCTCGGTGTACATAAGTGCTGGAAATGACCAATAACTTTCAAGGCACACAATGATCAATATAACACCATGAAACTACAGGTATGCTTTTAGAGCTACTTACCTCGAGTTATACTGTTCAGGATATAGGTATTTGAAGGGCAATAATGAATCAGCGCATCCCTTGTGATGACTACCTGTCCCTTTGTCCTAAATCCATCTAAGCCTTAATTCCTGTTGAAATATCTCCAATAAACTCACAGTCTCTGCACTTAGACACAGAGTGTCCTGAGATGCATCTCATTTCTCTTTGATTTTTCAGTTTCCCTGTTGCCTTAAAGAGGATAACCACTCAAACTCTACATTTTTACCCCCAACCTAAGGAGGATTGGTTCCAGCTTATGAGTCATGTCTTTGGCAAAGGGAGTTTTCATTGCCACTGTCTGGGGCCTAGTGTTCTGCAACGCTGCTTTATGGCAATCTATTATTTAAAGCACTTCAGCACACTTCAACAAACAAAAATTGTCTAGAGCATATACAGGTCACATGTGCTATGTGCTATATAAAGGTCAGAGTGCTCTGTATGGTGCTACTTGACTGCATGCTGGATCCTCACCCTCGTCGCTACAGCCTGGGCCCATGCAGGGCTCAAAGTCCTGAGTGTGTGGGCAGGGCACACTGAGATCCAGCTGGGCTTTTAGCATCCGCTGCCTCATACGCTTGCCCTTTTCACAAGTCGAGGAGCTGCACGCTGACCACGGGGACCAGTTGGAGTATATACAAGTTTCCGGTGTATCATCTGATATAGAGGCAGATATAGAAAAGTAAGGCTTAGATATAGATCACTGGTAAACAAATGAAGGGAAGGATGGAAGAGGGGGAGGGAAGGGGAACATATAAACACAGTAACTGTTTATAGGGCGTTTTTTTTTTTTTTTTTTTCGTTTGTCTTCCCTCCACCTTTTCACAAAAGATGTCCCTTTCTATGTTGCTGTGGCTGTCCTACAGACAGCTGGAAAGTGAAATCAGTAAAAGTCATGCTAGAGGACACCGGGGCCCAGATAATGGAATCCCCTCTACCAGGCTCCGTGTCTGATCAAGGTCTCTGTGATAGAAAAGATAAAGAGATGCAGACCTTCCTCTTTTTCCTCTTGGGCAATATCTGCTACGATGTCATCCACGTTATCAGGAACGATGTTGCACTGCTCACCCTGACGACACACAAAGTATCAACAACAACATTTGCTTTTCATATTATACACAGAACGATAAGATCCTCCGCTTGCCACTCGATTGCAATCAGAACATATTCTGCAAATGCGCCACTGTGCCGCTGTCTAAGTCCCAGTATCTCTGAGCTCCAGTGTATTATTAAAATGGATTCCTTCTGCAACACCCCAGTGGGTCAGACTTATATTGCACAGTGTATTAATGGTGTATATCCAGCTGAGCATTGATTTAGACTCAAGAGTAAGAAGCATCAATAAGTAATAAGTATTGGTTTTCAGTGGATAGAGTGCCAATGACAAGGCACAGAACAGAGGTTATGCCTGAGTATCTAGCTGCTGTGTAAATGCTATCCAGTGACATTTAAAACACTGGGCCAATAATCCCACACAAGACACACAAAACATCTCAATCTACGGTAGACTATCGACCATACAAGTATCAAAAGGACTGTGCTAAAATCACAGAGGAACCAAAGGGGAAAAGTTTATAAGCATTAACATTTTGTTTCTCTCTGCTCTAAGGGAAACTCTTTTTCTGATCCATTTTTGTTCTTGTACAGTAGCAGAGCCATCAAAACTGTAATAATGCTTGTTCTAATCCTCTTCATGTTTGTCCAAAGAGTTCACTGAAAAGTATAGGTTTGATATTAAAACAAAGAATGTTACAGATATTTGTGAACAAACCTTGCGGGCAATCCTCTCTACTATAACCCTTGCCACGGGGGTGATGGCCCCACCCTCAGGGTCATAGAAAGGGCTCTGAGGATGGTCCAAACTGGTGAGTGGCCGAATCTTCTCCTGGGGTATCGTGGGCTTGTTGGGGGACTGAACAGAGAAAATTCATATAGAACACACACTTATAAATACACAAAAATTTGAACATTTAAATCAACTGAAATAACGCGTCGTGTTTGCCCCGAGCTTCACAATTCAACACTGTACACTTCAAAACACATTTGCAGATATGTAATTAGTTGATTTATCCATCTGTTTTATCGAATTAAATTTCACCTATCAGGAGTTTTAATTATATTGTGCCACGGTGACACTTCCGCCACAGGGCATCATTACAGGCAAAGAGTGTTCAAAGGGGAAGAGAGAGAGTTCCTTTCAGTCCACAGTAAAAGGGTCACCAAAGAAGGCTAATACAACAAACACAGCCAGGGGGCAAGAGAAATTTCACAGCCATCAACTCCCCGCTGAGTGGCCAGACAACACAATCCAGAATGATAATATGTGAACAGTGTACGGCAAACCCTGTAGCTTGAAAGTAGCCCCCTCCCCTCCCACACACACACACACAAACACACACACAGATCAGTATGCAGGAAAACTATAGTTATGGTTCATCTATTTCTTCATTTCACACTTAACTGTTCCATCCCATGTGTGGCGATGTTGTAGGCCACAGTAACAAGTATTAAGTGAAACAGAAGGATCTAGTGAATTTACTTCTAGACAAAACCAATCATACCAGTAGATGGCAGAGTCAAACAGTGAGACAGCAACACATATCACCGCATTATGTGGATAACACCACTCACCCCTAGTGCCAAGAAAAGGCAAAAGGTTATAAAGTCTCGTACTTAAAACATGCATATCTCCCAGTGATTCTCAAAAGGCGTGCCTGCTGAACTTTGCAGTGGGGGCATGATTCTGCTGGAATAATATGCAAACCAGGCACAACAGGGGAGAGAAACCAGTGCCAAACCCAGCCTACAGAATAAGAGCCAAGCAGTTCAACAAGTTCATGTCTGAGGTCTAAAAATGAGTCAAAGATTCCTAAGTCCCATGTTCAAAAAGATCACAGCTCACTAATTTGATTCATCGCTTATGTGTGATGGGGGGGGCGATCGGGGTGAGAATTGCAAGGTTCTGACCTCATAAGTGACCCCACTGTCAGTGCCAGCATCCCAGGGGATCATGTCTTGGACCAGTTTCTGAACCCAGCCACACTCCTTGGTGCAGAGGTCCTCGGCAGAGAGCCCAACGTTCCAGTCTGGGCTGGGTCCCAGCATGGTCAGGAAGGACATGAGATGACGTGTGCGGTCTACTGAGAACTCTGCCGAGGGAGCTGCCCGTCTAAGAGAGGACAAAGACACAGGAGATCAAACACGAAGAGAGAGAAGGTTTAGGAGAGACATAGAGAGAGACAGTAGATAAATAACTAGTGTAATACCAGTTTTATTCTTCTTGTCATATAATTTTCTGTCCATTCAGGTCCAAAATCAGTTATGTATTACCCATTCAGTGGATAATTCCTCTTACGGAGTAACTGTACGCTCTAGGATCCTGCTCTCATTTTCATCCGTGACTTATTTGTTTATTTACTAATTCATTTATTTATTTATTTTTTGACGGATAAAGTTAGCATGTCAGCTGAGCAGCAATTATGTGAATAATCAAGGATATAACTGCTGTGAAATTGAGGACACTGAATAAATATTACAGAAAAAAATAACAAATGACAACTGGTTCTCCCAATTAAAGCTTCAGAAAACTGAAACCACTTTTACCTAACTTCTTCAGTGCAACAGTCAGTTTCAAAAGGTGTTTCAATTTTGGATTAAAAGTGAACAGGGATATAACTAATTTACATTTCTACAGTTGTAACTAAAAACAAACAACACATTTAAAAAATGCAGATCCAAACTCTATTAACACCTAGGAGAAAAAAGACCTTGACACAAAACAACAAACACGATTTTTATGGAAACTCTCTTTCTCTCTCTCTCTGTCTCTCTTTCAAACACACACACACACACACACACACACACACACACACACACATGCACGCGCGCACACACACACACACACACACACACGCACACGCACACACACACACACATGCACGCACATGCACGCGCACACATACACACACCGCACACACACATGCACACACACACACACACACACACACACACACACACACGCATGAACATCAATGTCAAAACCAGTAAAAATAGTGTTTTCTGTTAGTACCACACTGTGTCTATTTTTTTTTCCTTAGGGGTTTGATAACACTTCCCTCACTACCCCTCACCCCCTTTCCCTGGCAATTACAGAATGCCTTTGTGTTGGCCCAATATGGCCGTCAGAGATAAACCCAACACCTCTGAGATTGCTCTAAACTGAGGGTGTGAGGAGGCAACCTAACAGAGGGGGAGCATCAGTCAGCCTCACGTTGTCAGCAGGATTATGGGCTGAACATGTCTTTACACACTCTTATTAGAGTGTGTGTGGGCGTGCAAAGAGAACTACAGATGCTGGTAATTTATTGTGTCCTCTGGGGATGAGGGATGAACCTGGAATGGTCTCCTGCCTGTCTTAAATATCTGTCACTCAACCACAAACATAGCCTCCCTCCCATGTACACACACACACACACACAAATATTTATAAATCCCTGAAAACTACAATCATTAAAATCTCTCAATTTTTCAGTAACTCTCAATTAGGACACATTTACAATGAAACACATGCATTCATATACTCACAGACACATAAATACATTCAGAAATCATTTCATATAATGAGGTGGACAATACTTAGAAGGACCTATAGACCCAACCACTATTTCATTCATCTGTCTCAGTGACAGACACATCAGTCCAAATATAGCAAAGACACATCTTAATTTTCTTCTTTAAGTAAACTTAAGCCAGTGACTCCACCCATTGCAATGTGCAGAGAACGAAACACATTAAACTGTAGACAAACCATGCAGTTAATTTGAGGCTATGCTTGCACTGACAACCCATTATTTCACTGTCTGTCTGTCAGCACACTGCTAATCAACTCAAGCCTTTCTGGAGTTCTGGAAAGTTCCACTGCTAGCTTGTCTCTCTTATGACTATGTGATATACTGAGCGAGGGTATAAGAGAGTGAGAGAGAAAGATATATTGCCACCCCCCCCCCCCCCCCCCCCCCCCCCACCCTGAAGACAGCCTTCAGCTCTTCTGAGAATGGTCCCATAGTGTGAGAAAGATGTGTAGGGATAGAAAGGAAAGTGGGTGTATAAGAACAGCAAACCATTTGGAATGAAAGTTTCAAAAGAATTATCCAACTGAGTTGTAAAAGCTTGCCTTGGAGGCTGTTCAATCCAAGGACAGTGACAAGCAATAGCCAAGGGATATTTCTCCCACTGAACTGAAACGAGTTTATTTTGATGAATTTGAAGGACTACATCACTGCATCACCAGTTTGAAAGACTACATCGCTGCATCACTAATGCTATGTACATGTGTTGCACAGTCCAAATATCTCTAAAGTGATCACTTAAAGTGACACTTGCAAGGCATCTGCCTTCTCACTATGAATGAAACCTTTGGTGTCGTCACACTTGGGCCAATGTGTTCAATTCCACCACTATTTCAGTAGTGAAGACAGTGTCCATTCCCTTCAGCTGGGATTGAGGTTAACTTGGCAAACCTATGAAGCACTCCTGCTAATGACTGTATGTAAATGAGTCTGTGTTGACCTTGCTGCTTACAGCAAAACCTCATATGGCCTAAGTGTGTGTTTTACACAATTTTTTAATGGGTTTTCAAACTCACTTCCTAGCTCTAAGTCCCGGGAGAGGCACTCCCCTATGCTTGCTCGATAATGGATGTAATATCCGCGACATTCCACTAAGCTCTCTCTCTCTCTCTCTCTCCTCTGACACCACCCAACTTCTACCCCATTCCCAGTTCTCTCTGTCCTCTTCTGTGTATATCATGGTTTTCCTATCTTTTCCCCTCCCACTTTCTGTTTCTCTCAAATTAGTCCAGTACAAGTCAATCAGATGTAAAAGAGACAAGAGAATAAAGATCAATATTTCAGTGAATGCTTCATAATCATTGCCTTCAACACTAGTGTGAGTTTTTTTTCTTTTCTTTTCTTTTCCTTTCTGTTCTTGTCTTTTCTTTAGTGTGTGAGTGTGTGTGTGTGTGGAGGGGGGTCTAACTTAATTGACAGATTGCCATTTTAAATAGGTCAGTGTTATGTTATGTCTTGATACATGGCTTCCGTGGGGCAGCCATTAACCTTGATGGAGAAAAACACCCGTGGGTAACACATCCTTCACCAGCCTTACCCTCAAAACAAGCACCCCCCCCCCCCACACACACACACACAAATAGCACAACCGGAAAGAGAACTTCAACAAACATTATTGCGTACCAAATAGAAAATGCAGTTAGTAGGCTAACTAGACGCCTTACAGGCATGTTTTGACTGTTTTTAGCTCACCCTCCTTCCTCTGAAAGCTATCCACTATGGGTCTCTCTTTCTCTCTCTCTCTCTCTCTCTCTCTCTCTCTCCCTCTCTCCACAACCTCCCCCTTCTGTGTGTGTGTGTGTGGGTGTGCGTGTGTGTGTGTGATATGTTTGTTTCGTATCTTTGTGTCTTTGTGCAATTTCTTCCTCACACTTCTAATTTAAAATACATTTTGTGTTTACATTGTAAATGTAGGGATGAATTAATCCAAGCCTACCCTATAGCTTCTATAAACATGACAGCACACTCATTACCTGCCACAAATTTGAGAGATCAGGCTAACAGGCATAGACCCTCCTTATGAGTGACTCATTGAAAACACTTAATTTTCTCTGGGATTCACAATGCATTATTTTTTCAAACAAAGTATACAACACTCAAAAGAAATGTAGACACGCAGATGAAAATGCAGAGATGTCTGCGCACAAGTCCTGCAGCAAGACTTTTTTTTTAGTATAACTTTTATAGGACTTTCAGAAAAGAGCTTCTATGTGACTTTTGGAAAAGTATTTCGCTAGAGCCACCAAACACTGGTTCTGAGGGGAAAAAAAAGAACTCCTCCAGTAACTATTGCATGAGTGTTCATTGTGACTGCAGACTCAGGTCAGAGTGCTGGTGAAACTCAGGTTCACTAAAGGGGCATGAAAATACTTACACGTTTAGTGGCTGCCAGGCTGGCCATTGAGCCTTCATCTTAATGACAGTGAGAACCTCATCACCCTGAAAGGAAAACACAGAATGAAAGCGAAAATATCTCAAAAACCAGCCTTTTACAAATTCTCTCTCTCTCTCTCTCTCTCTCTCTCTCTCCCTCTCTCTCTCTCTCTCTTTCTTTCTCTCAAGGCAGAGTATGATAAATGAGAACTGCTTGCACCTCCCTGCTGATGGAGCAATGGCATCAAAGCCTCATAAAATCTGTATAAATATTGCATTAATGGCTCACGGCAGGCAGGCCAGTTGTGACATATTGTGTGCAAAAGGGCGGACATTCTCATGTGTGCTATATCCCTCTCTTTCTCAGCTCTCTCTCTCTCTCTCTCTCTCTCTCTCTCACACACACACACACACACACACACCACACCTAACCACATATGCTGTCAGAAAGACAGACTTCAGGGAAACATCCTTTCAGCAGTGACAAAATAGCAGAGGGTATATATTCTCCTGAGCATTCGTCTGTATAATACAATAACATCTCTCTCTGGTATAAACCAATAATTTGTACAGAGATTTCTTCATCATGCACACAGTTACATATGTTATTAATTATCATCAATAATCATTTTTGCAGAAGCGTCACAAAAATTTACAGTGTAATATTTAATACATGGAGCCAAGATTGTTTCTAAAATCCCAGAAGATTTGTGGATGTTGTGGCTTGCTTGATTCAGTGTAAAAGTACCGCTGAAAGCATTACTAAAAGAATGAAAATCATCAGAAAATATGCACCAGGAGACCTCAGCTAGAGTACCTCATTTGCCTCTTCACAAAATCATTATGCCCGCTATTTATAACGTCACATTTATGCCATAATGAATCTTCTGCAATGCTGGTTGATGTTAGCTTGGGCATAAACTCTGATGAATAGAATATCATGCCTGCATTGTTTTCCATAGTAAAGTGAAAGTGATCTACTGTACAGAGCAGAATTGGTTGGTTGCATGATGAAGGAGTCTCAAGGCAGACCTAACCACAAAGCTCCTCCAGCCTTAAGCATTAAAAAAAAAGAAAAAAAAAAAGAACTGTGTTAGGATACTGCTCAACCCACAGGCCACCGGTTTATTATAGTCTACTGTACAAGATATGTTATGGTATGCAATGGCTCAAATACATGTTGCAGATTATAGACTTTATGAATCTTTAATTAGCCTCCATTCAAGTCCTGCAGGCTGACCTAATAGATGGAAACACATATGGGAGGCTGTATTCTCCTCAGTCATTTTGAATATAAGCCTGATTTTAGATAACAAGAGAGAATCAGAGATCATAGAGACAAAAAATTGACTTTCCATTTAGGGACCAATGTGGCTAAGGCTATGTTTCCTGTATGAGCAACAAGGCTTGCCTTGGCACCATTAAGTCTTGTAATTGTCATAACCCTAGTGCACTATCAAAAGATGATTACAGAGGGAACAATAACGCAATACCCATGCTCTCTAGTCTATTGTCCCTTAAAATAGATTGCCCAGGCTGGTTTAATCCACAGATTTGATGCAGGATACACAGAGTCAGAATTAAACAGCAGTGATTAAAACGCTGGGATATCACCATGTTTCCCTTGACCACTCTATCACATAAAGAGAAGAATACAGTCAGGTTCTTGGCAGCCAATGTGTTTTTCACAGCTTAGCTTTTAAATACCGCCGACCTCCCCACTTAACACTGCCAAAATGTGCCAAAATGTTTTGAGCCAAGACAATGGCTGAATGTAATGGCATGTGTTGTCTTCTACTAACTAGTATTGGAGTGTGAATATGATTCCAATGATTTTTATTCAAAGTACTGGTAATAATTCAACAATGCAACTCTAGTACAAGTTAAACTTAACACAGTCTTCTTTGTGTGTTGCTGCATGAATATGCAGGTGTGTGTGTGTATGTGTACTACTTCTCTGGGGGTACTCTGCTACAGCATCTCCCCACACTGAGGGATATTACTCTTTTCCTGCCTGAAGGGCAAGTCTCTGATCGGTCTAAAAGGCAACCTGCCACCAGGGGCTTTGGGCAAAATCAAACCAGTTTTCTACCTCTGCAGCTGCGAATGCCTCTGTACTGGTTGTGAGAGGTCACGGCTGGTGAGCTCAGGAGGAGAGAGCCAAGACTTTCTGTGTTATTCTGAAATGCCATCTGTCATTGTGAGAGTATCAAGGATCACATAATAGCTGCCTCCATCAAATCCTACTCCCACACTTTCACATCCAAATCTCTTTCCCCTTAAAATCTCATTATTCTCATCACACAAAAAATCTGTCTACTACTCTGCATGTGGGCCAGAATGATGTCATTCAAACGCACAACACTCAAAGTACGTAAAACATGCAGTCTGAACTCTAAGAACAAGGATGAGAGAAACAGAATGCTTTTATCAATGTCTTCTAGCAACATGCCATAATACAAGACCAGCCCCCCTCAGATTATCACACTACTGTTTCTTTCATATCAGTAACCATTAAATACATTAATAACAGCAGAGTCAGGAAGAGCGGAAGAAAACAGCACAATGGTTAGTAGTGACTTAAGATTTCATAAATACTGCAAGAATGAATATAAGTAAATGTTTTGGTGATCAAAAGCCCATCCAAGCTCAGATAGCTGTTCACAAAAGTATGCCCAGGATCCTTAAGGCTGGGGCTCAGAGACTCATGCACTGCCGTGCTCTCTGATAACGAACTTACAAAGCATCAATAGCCTACACTCCAGTCACTTTAAAATCCATTTGATTTAATTGATGATCTAATGATTCATCTTCCACTGCAAGCACCCCACTGCTATTTTCAATCTGGTTGTTGAGGAGAAAATGTATTAAGAACCATTTTTCTGAACCTTTCAATAGAAGGCACCATAATGCAGTTCCCACGATACTGCAGATAAAATGGGTGTGCGTTTAGTGAAAATGATCTTTCATAACAACTTGAAATGGTAATACATCTTCATGCCATAAACCATTCAGAATCTTGATAGTACTTCTTCAAGGTATTATAGAAAAAGAGATATTTTTTGACAACCTAGACTGTGGCAGTATTGCTCTGCTCTCCACTACACTTGTCCAAATGTATTGTGCTGTTCCGCATAATGAAGTACATGAATGTACCATTGGCTAATGCACATTAGCAAAATCAAATTATGCCACAGAAAGTTCAGAAAACTCTATGAGAATAGGTAAAATCAGACTTTTTTCTTGAAGCTACAGGACATGTAGTCATGCACCCCCATCCTACAGCACAAGTTTTGATAAAGTATAGGAATATAGTTGTTTTTGGTTTGTTTGATGGTTTTGTTGTTGTTGTTGTTTTGTTTTGTTTTGTTTATTTTATCTCCTTAGTTTCAAGTACCTTATCAACAATATGTGTCAATGTGTCTTTGTAAGTGTGTGAGTGTATTTGTGTGTGTGTGTCTTTAACACAGGTAATGATGAACCCTATTTGCAGAATGAGAAACAGTTTAAGCTGAGTGTGCATGTATGTGTTTTACTGAGCTTTATTTAACTGACTGACAGCGCATGTCTGCAATGCTACCTGAAAAAGGAATCATTTGTAAAGCCATCAGACTATAGAGGACATTTGAGTTAAAGATACCCAGAATGACAGAAAAAAAGTTATATTCATACAGATTTTTTTGGTATATTTTTGCACACTGCTTATCACCTTATTCACAGCTTCTCTGAAAAATAAGGCAAAACGCAGCTGATACAGATGTAATCAGAAGAATATACTTTTTAAAATGTCTTCTGTTTCATTCTGGGTATTTTCTGTGCACTCTTTCATTCTCTCAGTGAATGAAAGTGTAAAATTGAATCTCTATAATTCGGTCCCTGTCCCCTAAGTCATTACAGAGATACTGATAACTTTGCAATTCTTTTCTTGTATAGAATATATGTGCATTGATTAAGAGTGTTTGGGATTTTTCATTTTCTTGCATTATGGGTAATGGATACTTAATTCATGTAACAATTGTTGAAAATTAAATAAGAATGCCATGTTAACTGAGTCAGACCTGATCTGTATTTAGGTAAAAATAAATAAATAAATAAATAAATACATTTTAAAAAAAACCCACATAGCTGACTGCGTTCTCTGTCTTCTGTTTTGTACTTCAGTCATCAACTGTCTGCACATGCTGAGTACAGCACATGTTCCTTTACAACAGATTACACAAACACAAACATGTAGCTGTTCTTTTTATGAAAACTGAATATGATGAGACTGGAAAAAGGGTATATAAAAATGTTGTATATGTATATATGCCCATATACATATTTAAAAGACCTTTCCTAAACCAAAGTGCATTGGACAAGTGGAACAATGTATGTGTGTTTTTTAACTAGGAGTGCAGGGGATCATGTATCTCTGTGGAAACAGCTATAACAGCCAGTCCATTTAAGTATACTACACTCTGCCTCTAACTGATGGCTCCTAATGAAGAGGAAATAAAAGAGAAGAAAATTCTTCCCAACTGCTGGACACTTTCAGTATGGCCTGAAGGTAACTATCCATTTGGGATCTGAGTGGGTTTGGCACATTTAAACATGGAACTCAGTGAAGGTCAAAGTGATCTAAATACTGCTGTATTTGATGCATTTTGACACAAGACCTTCTTGATGTTATGAAAAATTCTCCACACTGTACCTCCTCTACTCCTCTGCTCTGCACTGTTTGGTTTGACGAGAGTAAAGCGTGAACCCTGACATCGAGCATTTGAACCATTCCAGCTTATTTTATTACATAGCATCGCTCCAGCGGCAATATTTTATACTGCATTCTAGTCTAGTCATTCTAGAAAGAGGAAAGTACATTAAATTCTCCTCCCTTGGCAGGAGGTACTTGAGAAATTACAACTCAAGGCATTCAAACTGTGTAACATGAACACCAGTGTTCTAAACAAAGGGAGGCAGAGAGAGAGAGAGAGAGAGAGAGAGAGAGAGAGAGAGAGAGAGAGAGAGAGAGAGAGAGGACATACATTAGATGATTACACAAGATGGAAAGAAAAAACAGGGGACACAGAGAGGACAACAAGGAGAGGCTATGAGAAGAAGGCCTAATGAAAGCCGGAAAGGGAAAGACTCTTGCCTGGGAAAAAGTGTTCACTGCAGTCTAGTCATCTAAATGGACAAACTATGATTACTGCCATTTCACACTGAAACGTTGCACTGAAATGGCACTTAACACCAGTAGTAACCCAGCCTCCAAATGCCTTTCCCTCCCCAGGGAGATGCAGCATTTTATCTCTGTGAAGTTCTGAGTACTAAGTGCTTTAATGCAGCAAAAGCTTCTTGGCAGGGAGAGTAAAGAATAAGTGATGTGACAAGAGAGCATTAATCAGAGGAAAAAGGACATCAATTGTACATGGTAAAAGGGGCACAGATGGGAGAAATGAATGAACGAACTAAACATTTCAGAACTCTTCACCAGACTTTTTTTTGCAAATGCTGGAAGTTTGAACATGTCACAAACAACACTAAAATTATGCATACCTAATTGGTATGGGAAAGCAATGTCTGTAAAAACATTTTGAGGCTGTTGTCAGTGAGTTTTTATTTTTTTATGTTAAAGCATACTGGTTATGATGTATAAAATTATAGGGTTAGTGCCTTAGCCTTCACAGCGCTATTGAGTTTTATGTAAATCAAGGACCAGTGGTTTACAATAAACAACCTATTAACAGAAAACATCATTGGTAAAGTTGTTCTCTGAGGTTAAAAAAACAAACAAACAAACAAACAAACAAAACACCATAAAATGGTCAGAATGACAGAATGGGGAGAAAGTTCAAGCTAGATGAAAATCATACAATGTTACACAGGAAACAAGAATAAGGATGAGTGAGAATACCAGCACTGTGATAAAAAAACGTTAAAAAGAGAAAAAAAATAAACAAATATGCAAAGATCTGGGGAGATCAAAACTGTCACATTAATTGCCAAATTGTTACTATAATGTTAAACTGTTACCAGGTAATAGTGAAATCCAAGATACTGATATTTTAAATGGCCACAGCAGAATTTAACAGATGAATGAATTCATCTGTTCAATTTGGCTATGACCAATTAAAATATCAAAGATTAATGAAGTACACTTTCTGATTTATATTACAATCAATCAGTGAATTCAGAAAAACAAAAGTGAACAAAACAAGTTTATCCTAAATTGCATTCCCACTGTTACGGAGTGCCATTTCGATGCTCACGTGTAATGCAGATTAAAAAAAAAAATGCATTACATAAAAATCAAGCTCACTTTGATACATCTTGGACCCAAGGTACCTTGACAAACAACAAAAATATCTTCATTATATAACTTGGGACACCAGAAATATCCCAGAGCATCCTGATTGTACTGGGACAAATTAACAGCAAAGGAATTACATAAGTCTTAAAATATATTACTGCAGTCACACGGATGTTACGCATGACCTGTCACAGCCAGCTATTTGTTTTCCTGAATACAGATCTCTAAACATGATAGGGAGAATATGCTAGTTCTATAGTAGTCAACAATGGTATGTCCATAATAGAGATCACAGAGAGTAACAAAACTCATTTGTGAGTCCCTGTTTCATTTGTTTCATCCTGACCACCATCCACTCCCCCAACTGAGTAATGACTTTGAAAAGGACACAAGAGGCATGCATGTCTTTACCAATTCAATTTTCTCACTCTTCCTTATCCATCTGTCCTCTGCAGGGCAAAACGTTTAAGGGAAAAATAAAAGTGGATTTAAATTACTTCTGTGGGAAGTGTGCTCAAAGTCTTATCCATGGTTATCCTCAGCATCTTGACTATGGAAATAATCCCATGTCTTTGACATAGCAGTTTCTGCAGACAAATCCTTGCCTATTCTCAGTCTCTTAACCATTGTTGATTCCAAATGTCTTTACCAGTTACCAATCCATTCACATGCAAAACCCTGGTGTATTTTTAGCATATCTCTTTCTAGTGTTACTGTGATATATTTCGGACCACCAAAAGACACAGTCAGTCAAGGCATTGTCACACTATTCCCTGAGGCTGGAATGTCTCTCTCTCTCTCTCTCTCTCTCTCTCTCTCTGTCTCTGTCACTGTCTCTCTGATGGTCAGGTGCCTACAGACTTGTAGGTATTGTTGTGTAAAAGTCTCCAAGTATGTTGCGGTGCTCAACAACACTGTAAAACCTGTGTGTGAAAAGACACAGAGATTGGCTCACTCACCTTCACTGAGGTGATTCTTTGGTGACAGGGATACTTAGAAGAAATAATAGGTATCTGAACAAAAAGTATGGTCTTTCAACATCTAAAGCGAGGATGTCCTAGCTGTGACTATCAGCAATATCTCAAGCGTGGCTACGTCCAGTAGCTTAATTATTCTCAACCGTAACTATTTACAATGTCAGAACCTTAGTTATCTCGAATGTCTTCACGACAGTCTTCACAATCCTATCCCTAGTAATTTAAAAAGTGCAAACCACAACAATTTTCAATGACTGCATATCTTAATTATGTATGCTGTCTTAACCAAAACACCATTAAAACTTAACCTGTCTGCAACTTCTATATACATGGTATATAATGACAAGTCTCATAATTAATTGTCACTCTCATTCATATGCCACTGCTGTCATTATCCTAATCATCTTACTGGTTTCATATTTAACATTCAGGTCAGGCGCTGGTACAATATATGCAGGCCATTTTAGCTTAAAAAAAAAAAAACTGTACAAGGTGAGAAATGTCAAATTCATAACATAAAATCAGCCTACAGCCCCTCTTTGGTTGGAATCGAAATCACTTGATTGGTAAAGAGCAGAGGGTCCATGATTGCAGCCTTCAAAATGGAGTCCCTTTTCCTACAGGTAAAACTGATCTGATCAGAGAACCCTCTCACTCCCTATATACAATCAGCTGCCCATTTCACTCATTGAAAAAAATGGGCAGCTCTCTAAGATCCTGTCTTTGTCTGAGCTTCCCTTGTTGGGATTGGTTATTTCAATTAGAAAATCTGCCCTTCACACTTTCATGGTGCCCCTGAGAGGAATATCAGCAGTATTAGTAGGCATTCATTTTAATAGAATTTTGAATATCTCAGCAAAGCAAGTCTTCCCATCAATTTTCATAAAGCAGGAGAAGATTGAGAGTTTACATAGAAATTCATGCCTCATTCATAACCTCAAAAGGCAGTTTGACCATTTGATTATACTTTAATTTACTAGAAGCCACGCAGACAGATGTTTCTAAGGGTCACTTTGAAAGGTAGGTATCACAAAATGGATTCATAGTGGAAACAAATAAGCAACTCATGCAAAGAAAGGAAATGGTAAAAGAATACAGTGACACCCATCTCATGTATAACTGTAGAAAAGCTATATATAAAGATATTTTAAAGCTTAGACTGTATAGTTTTGTAAGCATATCTGTGACTGAACCACTGTCACTGCAGATATCTTTTCATTAGTATACAACCACACTGCAAACAACAAAAAGCCATATATTAACTAAGCAGTCAATTTAAACAGTTTCCCTCAACTTTGTCATTAAGGCTAATGGCCAGTATAGCAGGGATTTATTGACTAGATCACACATTTCATCACAGATCATTACCTTCTTGTGTTATCTGTAGACACAATATACATTACTCAATTACATATTGGAGTCAGAGCTTGCTTCCACTTGTATGCTTTATAAAGGGTTTTTTGTACCTTTTTCTCCCAAAAATGCAATTTCCAGTACTCTCATATTTTTTCAGCATGGCACAGTCCCAACACCAATGTGGAAGGTTGAGGACTGGTGCATATGTCCTCTGACACAAAGTCTACCACAACTTTTTTTCATCTGTCAGAGTACAAATGTCTCAATGGGAACAGTGTGAGTGAAACCCCACATTATTCCCTTGCATTCGCCTGTAACTGTACAGATGCCCCACCAACATGAAAAGATGCTGAATGAGCCTCCCCTGGTGTGTGAGAAAGTAGATAGAATACGCTAGTTTAAACATTACCAAGACGTCAGCCTTTATCTCAGAGGAGATAAAATAAGAAATGAACGCTATTGAAATTGTCTTTAACAAGAACCGGGGGGGGGGGGGGGGGGGGGGTTAAGTTGGGGGTGCAGTTTGACTCCACAAACACTTACTGACCTGTCCTTGATGCATTTACTTGTATTCTAAGTCCATCCTGTATGAAAAAAAAAAACCTTTCTAGATCACTCACAATCACTTGAAAATGTAAGAAGTCTACCCTGTCTGTCAGCAAAATATTCCTGTTTCATCTCCATAAACATAAGGTATTGTTGATCAGAGATTAAGAGGTGATAGGGTAATGAGAAGTGCAGGAACGTTGCATGCATATTTTGTAAATGATCTCTTCAGAAATTTCTAAAGCACAGGATGGCTTATGTTCCAAAGCTGTTGAATCAGCAGAAAAGTTAGGCCTCACCCCAAAAGCCCCGTGGGCATTTTGGTTTGCAGAAATGGGAAGAGTTCAATGCTTGGGCACGGTATTCAGGGGCACATAAATTTTCTGTCCCAATGCAGATGCTGTTGAGGTAAGTGAACTAATGTGATGAAAAATGCATTAGCCATCCACTGCACATTGGGATGGATGTTCACATTACTGTACTTTTATGTTTCAAAGTAAATTATGACAACAGGCCCATTAAGTACCAAGGGCTTTTGAACTGAACAGCGTCTATGACACTCAGTAAATCTTATAACCTAAAGCTTCATGAATTTTTAAAGAAACGTAGATTACATTTACATTTATTCATTTAGCTCATGCTGTTCGCAAGAATCACTAACTAACAGATATATACATTTTCTGTCTCAAGAACTGCAAACCTCTAAATCAACCTTGGGGACTATAAATAAATCTTACATACATGTCCACCAAAAATTTGCATCACTTCAGAGTGAATCGTTACACCATGATGTGCTTACCACATCTGAAACATGTACATTATCCAAATCAAAGTGAACTGAACTCCACAGGGAAAAAGGAGATGAGCACAACAAAATCCCTCATTCAAAACGAACTTTCGAGACTATGTCAGATCAACAGTACTGCACACACTCATAACCTTAATTAGAGCTGATGACAGAGAGCTTTGCAACTGAACCTCCACCTGCAAAATAACAGGACATATTCATATAAAGCTATCCACCAATTAATTTTAAAGGTTGACTGGCATTTCTTCCTGCTAACGTATTTAACAGGAAACAATAGCAAATCCATAATCCCATAGTTTTTTTTGTTTATTTGTTTTCTGTTATTCAAATGACAGCTATGGGAAAGGGAAAGTCGTGCGAGGAGCTCATTAAGATGAAAGCTAAAACAGGTGCCATTCTAGCCACATCTCAATAAGAGTCAAAATTAGTTAATAATCAAAGAGCCCGCCTACCCAGTCCATTACTACTCAACAATTCACAGCATGAATAAGTATTAAGCGACAAGTTTACATTTTTCATTTTTTGAACATTTATTTAACATGAGCAAAACAGGCTGTTGTAAAAAAAATGGAATATCTATTAATAAATATTATAAACAGCTAAAAAGTGAAGCAATAAAATTAACAAACCAAACAGGGAGAGGTAAATCACCTTTTTCAGATGCCATTGGGATGTAAAACAATGCACATCTTATTTACATAATATAAAGCACTTGTGAAAAGTTCTCATTAAGTCGTTGCCAAGTGAAATAACAGAAGCACTGGATGCATCTAATTTGTCTGATGTTATTTCTGTACTGTGTCTGGTTCATCATTAATCAATGCCAGCAGACACAAGAGAGAGATTGACCAAGCCATCAGGAACGGTGTTACCCATGGGAATGAAATGTGTACATGATTAAAATATGCCTTTCAATAAGGCACCAGCTGTTTCAAGTTAATTATCCCAATGTAGAATAGCGCTTATGTTAAATGTATATCTATATATACATATGCCAAGTGTTATTTTCTCTTAAATTTTGTCTTTGTTACAAAGCAATGCTTCTGAAGTAGCAAACATTTTACTGGTGGTGATAGTAATAGAATGCAAATGCATGTTGTAATGATTGTTCATGGATAAGATAATTGAAACAAGCTAAGTAAACAAGGCTTTTCAGATCATAGAGGAAAATCGTACATTAAAAAATGAATACAATTCAAAAATAAACATAAGTGCGAGTATCATTAGTTTGAGCATGACAAAACCACACACAGCAAACATTCTACCGCTCACTATATTGTTATGATTTCAGTTGCTTTACTATTATATGCAAAAGTTTCTATGCCGAGAATATCCTGAGAAATTATATCCTCTTCTAGAGATCACAAAGCCTTAATCTCTCTTTATGTAACCTTCATTGACAAATGTGGACCATCTGGTAGCTCTCCAAATGAATTGTCTGTGCCTTTCCCCCCCCTTTTATATCTGTGTGTGTGCGTGTGTGTGTGTGTGCATGTGTGTGTGTGTGTGTGCACATCTTTGTGAGAAAGAGACTAAATGTCATTTTTTCATCTGCGTTTTTTTCAGCCTCATCCACATTTTGGCATGCATTCACTAACAGAGGATCTCTTCTGAACAGAATATCTCTTCTGAATATTTAAGTCCATACTAAGCTTAATTAGTTATTATACAGCTACTTAATGTATATTTTAGTGTGTTCTTGACCCACTAAATAGTGACAGAAGAGACTGAGAACCCGGTATCTCGGTTCAGACTCATAGCTCAGGGATCTTTCATTGTTAAAGAATTGGCCTGTCATAGAAAAGCTGAGGAGATCAGCCATGAAATTGATTGAACTGGGAAAATGTAGACTGGTTTAAATAACACCTCACCAGTTGTAGTTGTGGCTTTAGGATCAAAGCTGTTAGCTCTGTGATGAGCATGAGACAGGATTTGGGGAGAGATGAATTTTATGCTTTTTTCAGTGTTAATTACATTTTGTTATTTGAAAAAAAAAAATGTCTTGAGTCTAAACTGAGATACCTTTCTAGTCTCTCTCTCTGTTATGAATTCTTCAGCATTTTGTTTTGGGTTTCTCCTTTTTTCCTGTATTGACAGTAAGTAATGGTGGACAGTTTTAGACATTAATTCCATTAATCAGCAAGTCCTTTTTGTGGAACATTGAATTTGTCTGACTAATATTTAATTAGCACGAAAGAGCCAAGAGGGGAGAAGAGAGATGCCTTGACAAACACAAAAAAGACTCAACAAGGCTTTGTGTACAGCTCCACCAGAGTGGGATGGGTTTGTCTGATGGGAGGGTGTTTAATTGGCACTCTACTGCCAGTTATCTTGTGTGATACTCAGAGATGTGCATAGCCAGGCATGTCTCTTCTCCTCTCAATATTAATCTGTTTCAGTTTTGCTGTGCTTAATTAGTCAAACATATCGGAATACATGCAGTGCAGCATAAAATCTTAGTGCCTCTGTGAGTCTGAGTGTAATAAGTACTGTTGGAGCACAAAGCGTTTTATGGATGGATGGCATTGGACAATAATGTACATATAGCTGCGAACTGAGCTTTTTACTGTAAATGAGGTCTAGTTGAATCTAAAATAAGCCTCTGGGCATACCATATTTTATGTTGCCATAGAAATATATTCCACCTGTGAAAAATTCACATTCACAAGCAATGACACATTCATCTGACCCAGACAACCCAATGCCATGGAGAAGTCCCAGATGTCACCAGCTGAGTGTTTTAATTGCTTTGACCTTTTGATATATCTTCGACATTAATAATATGACTCATACTTGATTAACTCTGTCAACCTTTGCCACCAGTGTTATATGAGGCAAGTCTCTACACAGGTTCAGGGGTCAATTAGAATGCATTGAGGGAGAGAGGACAAAATTGAAGCAAACTGTAAAAAGGCGAGAGGGGAGAGGGAGAAAAAAAAAAAATCAGTCTGAGGAGCACGTCTTCGTTTACACTAAAGGAAAGGTGAATGGAGTGTGAAGTCAACCTTGCATTGTGTCATGTCAGGAGAACCCAACAGCAAAGCTAAGCCAGAGATAAGCCAAACTTGGCACTTGTTTACTGCTCAAAGATGTATTATGGACGTAATTAGGAATATTGCTACAGTCCTGGTCCATCAACCAACATGCCTTTTTGAAAAGAGGAATTTAGAGTTTCAGATAAACCATCTCCTTGAGTTGAAAGACAAAGTTACAACTTCTTTATGCTTCCTTTCCTCTAATCCTCTGCTTATTCTGAGACGCACATTTACTCATCACCTTTGGCAAAGTGCTTTGTAAATTCACAAGGACTTGCATGTACTTAACATGATACTACATGTCTGCCCCTTCTCTCTCACTCTATAATACTGAACACTGATGGATCAAAATCTTTGTGTATTACTTACAACCCTGCCTTTCATGAAACTAGTAGAGAGATCTACAAGGGCTACATCCATCATGGTGTCAGCTGAATGATCAGTGTGAAAGTTATTTTTCCTGACTGGTTCTGTTCCCAGCTGTGAAGTTCAGGAGAAATCTCTTTTCTATGATATTATCTGTTACAAGATGTCACACAGCGTTTGAGCTCTGTTACCTGCTTCTGGCCTGTATATGGAAACTATCAAAAGAAATTCTTGTACATTATCAACATGTACTCAATTGTATTCCACTTTCACGATAAACAGAGTATTGTTGTTTCTGAATAAAAACAGACATACCAGACTAAAGACAAAAATTGTACATTTCACACTTATGTTTTCACATGTCCTCCTGAGATGTTAACCAAATCGCTTCTGCTGTGAAGGGTGAAAGATAATTGTATTTTACTTTTTTAAATTTTCACTAACATCAGTAAAATGAAAAGGACCATTTTGTCACAAGCTCAGCAAAAACTAACAGAAACAAGAAAATGATTCTTCTTATAAATATCTTCCACTCCAACAAACCTAAACCTCTTTTGATTAAAGCACATGCTATTTTTGCATCTTTTTAATGACTTGTTTGGACAATGTCCCAATTAAAGTTCTATCAAAATCCAAAAATCTTTTAATCTTCTTGTTTTTCTCTGAAATGCTTGTGCAGGCAGTTAAATGCAAACTGGTGGAGCTCCACTGATAATTCATGCCTCTATCTTATTATTCATGAAATCCACAAAGTTTCCGTAGTAATTTGTCCTTTGTCCTGTGTTCTATGGCCTGTGATTCATGCAAAGCTAAACAGCAAGTGCAACATTGCATCTTGCAGTCCACCTCTGCATGCTGAGGAGTTTTTACTGAGTACTACTGAGCATCCTGAAGCATTTAGATTGAGTACTGTGTTTTCTACAAGATAGGTATTTATTATTATTATTATTATTATTATTATTCCATTAAGGGACATAAACCCTAAGATATCTAATCAAACATTTAATCTATTATCCCTGTCTTACTAACAATTCTTTATCTGTAGTCCAGTGCTCATGCTTTGAAAACAGAATGAAATTTGGGTTGTTAATGGTGAATTTTTCAAGAGAGAGGAAGGCAGACAGAAGTTTGGCTGATGACTGAGAATTTGGTGACAAAGCGTCCAGTTTACTGTTTTTTTTTTTCTTCTTTTTTTTTCTTTTTTTTTGTCACATCATTAAAAAGAAACCACAGGCATTTCAAGGTTACATTCAGTCATTCTGCCTCTCTGGGCGAGCATTTCAGTTTCAGAGGAGACATCAGCTTTGCACAGTCACATACGGTATGAGGTTGGCACCACAGAGAGGGGGAGAACGGCAGGGTTCAGGAGCATTCTGGGGATACACTAAATCTGTCACTGCTATACTTCTGAATGAGATGAGGCCAACATTAGTGGGCACATAGCAGCAATAGCAGCTTTATGTAAGCACAGACAGGTTGGCCTGACTCTAACAGGCAGCCTGCTGCAGCTGGTGAAAGTGAAAAGCTGCCTTTTGGGACTCCATGCATACTCTCTGAAGAGGCTGGGTGTATTACAGTGGAAGATATGGGGATAAAAGGATAAGTGCAGCATGACAGACAGATAAGCAGATGGCCATTTCATCTGAGAGATTGAGAACTCCCAACTGTGGGCACAATAAAGAAAAACACGGATCCAGTGACTTCAACAAATTCTAGCTGCTGTTTGATAAATGCTGCCTAAAAGACATCTTATTAGTGCACTAAAAATAATTAAATGTGACTACCTGAAAATAAAATTTGGCCTTTGCCGTCAGAAACCAATAAACAGTCTAACCTTAAGGCTTACCACAGGGTTTCAATTGAGGTCAAAACATTAGTAATCCCATGATTGTGAGGCTAGTATGAAATATGACTCCTGCTGAACAAGCTTTAGCTGGATGGAGTCTTCCTTGAAGGTGCTCTTTGTAAGCGTCATATGTTCATTTAGAACAGCAGATGGGTAGAACATGAGGGTACTCTGTGTTTGACTGGAGGACCTGGCAGAAACTGAAACTTCTGTTTTATATTTTACTGTCAGCAGGCATCTTGCAGAGTATTATACTATAAGATTGTTGGATGTACTGTACTGTGGTGTGCTTCGGAGGAATCATTCAGATGTTAAAGAATGGATTGTGTGAGTGGAAATTGTTTGCTTAAAGGGATGACGATATGATAAACAATTATTAAGGTAGAGTCATCTTAATGAGTACTCAAAATCAGTTGTCATGTAATGTGGCTAATTGTTTGTTTTTTATTTCTTTCTTTCCTTTTTTTTTTTTTTTTTTGGTACAACAATGTTTAGATGAAATTAACAAGAGATTCTGACATGCTAGGAATGCTTATAGAATAACTGCTTTCATCCATTCACCACTGTTTGTCATAGTCTGTCAGGCCTGTCTGTGAGCTGCTAGTTCAAGCTTACTAACCTGTGACATTCCATGACTAGTCATACTAAAATATTGTAAACTTTCCTCTATTAATTTCAAAAGAAGATTCTACTTGCAAAAATATGGCTCAATGTTTGAAGTTCCTGTTAGACTCCAATCAAACCTTTAAATTAAACATTCTTAAGTCTTCTCTTGCACTTTTGTAGCCCCAGCCCACCTAGAAACAGCACTGTTTCAAGCTGTATCTGTCTGTCACTCTCTTACTTCCTTCAACTTTTCTTGCACTTGGATCTGGTCTGATATTAAATTTAGCTGTAGCACTTATTGCCACAGACAGTTCCTTAATGGCTACATCCATGGTTTGTATTCTGCCTCTCTTAGAAGTCACTCTAGATAAAAGCATCTGCTGAATGAATAAATGTAATGTAAATGAAGTAATATCATTAACAAATATCTAAAATATCTGCGAAGTAAAAAAAATAATAATTGGCAGAAATAATACAATTTCCTCTCGCAGAGCAGATGAATTCATAAATTAAGATTCATACTGTCCAGGTGGTGGAAAATGTAATGAAGCACCATGTGCAGTGTTTGATTTAGCATATCTAATTCTTCATTTGAGGAAGGTGTTTAACTAGTATAATTACCAAGTTGGATTGGTGGGCAGGCAGAAAGAGTGTTAATATGTTGAAATATCACCTCCATGGTCATGTAACTGCCATAATGATGGTGATGAGTGTGGGGCTTGTCTTAATGCTCTCTGTCTTTTCTGCTCAGTGGGTCTTCAGAGCGTTGCCTCATTTACCATGTCATCTCAGACACCATTTCAAATCCAAAACAATTACCCTGTCTTCTAATAACTGTCAAAACAGAGCAGGGCTGAGTGGACTAACAAGCATTCACTGGCAAATTGCATCATGTCTCTTGGCTATGTACAGCAAAAATGATGGGCCATGTTTAATTCAAAATGTCGTCAGATTCTTTCTTCAGCGACACTAACGGTATGGTTAGAGTAGGAAATGGCTTTTGAGGTAGCCAATGAAATACACACTTGTGTGTTTTGTACTTTTATACTGTGCAGTCTTCTTAGAACTTAAGACTCATAAAATCAGCATCAGTGCATTACTGAAGTATCTGGAGGTATCGCTCGACTGGGATACTCGAAAGGATAAGGGAGCCCAATTATTCTGGTCTGCCCAGGAGAAAATTTCATTATGTATTTGGTGGATGTTGTTGAGATCCTGTGGTATCATCAAATAAATTGGCCACTGTCTTGCAAAATATTTCCCAGTTTGACAGCAACTGCGATGAGTGAAGACAGGTGCCAGTCCAAATCATGAGAACTGATGTGCTTGTGGGACTTGGGGGACATCATGGAAGTAGGACTATGGGCTATGACCACTTTAGAGCATGTCCACAAATGTGAAAGGACAAGTCTATGCAGTTAATAGCCATTATAAACAAGGTGCCAAGGAAGAGGTTTGTCACTCCTCAGGTAGAGATTGTGCCTCACCAAGCAACAACAGCTGGAGCCTTAGTCTTTTTTTGCAGCACAGCAGATTCCCAGCTGCACACCCCAGAGTTAATCATCATGCTAAAAAGATCATTAGCACTAATTACCATGCAAATACCTCTGTTATTTATTCACCCCCATTAATATTAGCAGCAAAGCTTCTTTGAGGAGAGCACGCACTGTTATTATGTGGATTAGCCATTTAGAATGCTCTCATTCATTTGTTGAAATGACATGGATTTATGGAAAGGCAAGGCTGAACTTGAGGGCTTGATCATATTCTGTACAATGTGATGATGAGCAATTGCTAAATATGAGTGGAGGCAGGACCATAGGTGTAATCTGCCTAGGTGCCATCATGTAATCATCAGCAGTGAAAAAATATCACACAGTTGCAATGTATTTACAGCGATAATAGGCTCCACAACTATCATTCAGTCCACAATACTAGATTCATGGTCCAGGGAACCTTTCCTGTTTGACAAGATTATATCCATTATTCCAGTTAAAGAGGACGTTCTTACTCCAAAATTTGAAAAAAAGGAAAAGGGGATAATAGTTCAAATTGCCAGAAATGAGCTCAGAGCAGCATTTAATTCACAAAGTACATCCACGGAGCACAGCCAAACTGCTAAATTCCCTTAGATTCCATAATTAAATCAAATAAAGTTCAACTTAGCTCACAGGCCTTCATTATTTTCCTGAGTGAAACTGACATAACACACACACACACACACACACTTCTCTGTGTATGCTGACAACAATTTCTCTCTCTCTCTCTCTAAAAAACACAAACTAATGAGAGACATCTAATAATGAGTCAAAATTCAGCTGAGGCATGGTTAGATGATGGCTGCTTAAACCATACACGGCTATCAGACATTAATTAATGTATACGGTGGTATTTGTAATTCATTCCTTCCTAGTGGGGGAGCAATACCTCAAAGTAGTGTACAGAGAAAGCAGCTCATAAATCTCTCTTGAAAAAAGGGGCATGTTTTCCTCAAATTGGTCAGGACGTGACAAAGGAAAATGTACCCATTTCTAAAGCGATAAGTTATGGAGGAATGCTTCAGCTTTCTCTAGGGGGGAATTTTCTATTGATTTGCTGACCGCAGTTTTCCTGGGTGGCTGAAAAAAAGCCTCGGTATGAAGCCACACAGAGAGCACAGTGTCTCACAGGGCCCAGTGCACTCATTCATCAGGGCAGAACAGGTGACAATACAGCAAAAGAGTTTAAAGAGAGGTGGGAAGGGTATTAGCTCCTAGTTGTAGTAGTTGGCACCAATGACCCAATTTCAACAATCTATCTATATCTCTCTATTTTTTCTTGTCTCTCCCCTTTGTTCTTTAAGCAGGTCAGTGTTTCTAATGGTCTTGTGATTCAGGGTGTGAGCGGTGGTGATCTGCGTTTTAATGGAGTAACTTCTTTCATCCCACAGACAGTGTAGACATCTGTCAACTCCCATTCCACACCTCATCACAGGTTTGCTTAAGAATATACATCCTTGTTCGGGAATCTTTGAAAATTGGAAATGTAACATGCATAGCAATTTTTCTGTGTTAAATTAAATCTCAATTAGTGGAACATTATAGCACTTAAAGTTTATTTAACAGTGTTGAAATTGCTGTGTGTCCCAGAGAATGTGAATACCACATTTTGTGCATCAAACTGTCTTGTTAATGGTACAAACACACATATTATAACTGAAATGTATAACAACTTCCACTCAACATAAGATGAAGACACTCAGAGCAGAAGCTGTAGAATATCTTCCTGAATACTCTTCTGGCAGTAATTCTTACCATATGTACCAAAACTACACTTATAAAGATAAACAGATTTCTGGATATGAGTGTCCATATGGCTATAAATTGCTATTTCTATGAAGCCTGACTTCTAAATACCCAGAGGCATAATTATGCTGATCATATAACTATGGTATGTGTTGAGCATACGGTTTGTTAAAAACATGTACTTAGAGCAGCCAAGTTGCATTCATTTTTAAGAGAATGTTGTTTTTTTTTCAGATCTGTAAATGTTTTAATGAATGAGAAGCAGTCAGTTCATTAGGTCTCCATTTAAGATCTTTTTTTTTGTTGTTGTTGTTGTTTGTTTGTTTCCTTGAAGAATATTTCCAGTAATTTAAGGTTTCTGGAGATAAAACTATCTCAGGCAGTATAGTTTTACCAAATTACTTATGTTTGTGGGGCAGCTCTCACATTCTCAAAAGACCTTCCTTGTAATCTCCTCTGAGTGGCTCATGGTCCCAGAGAGTAATGGTTTCATGGTTTGTAACATTGGCCCCTCACTGACTCCTGGCCTTATTACTCTCCTTAGGGGTTCCGTCCCATCTCTCTCAATCATGAGCTCCCTCTGCCTAATGTCCTCTTCTCTGCTCCAATTAGGTCAGCTTTCCCAGGTGTCAGCAGTCACTGTACACAACACTGCTCTGACAATGTCTTCTGCTCTGTTCAGCTCGCTCACTGTGCTGCTGTCTAAACTTAGCAACAGCTCACCCACCAAAACAGTTTTCCTTCACAGAATATCACGAGCAGTATCACGAGCATAGTCCTCACTCATCGATACCCAGGGATAAGAAATGGGATAGAGTAGTGTTGGAAGGATATGTCTCACACTATCAACACGTTCATTCAATCAGAGTTCACCACAATTGCTTTTAATCAAATCTCATGCACCCAGCTGAAGTGTACGTTGTTCATATCTGTTAAATGGATCAGATTACCCTGTGGAAATACATAATAATCAACTTCCAAAAAGGTAGAGCGAACCCAAGACACTGAGAGAAAATACTAATACCTAAGACCTCCACCTGTGCAGACATTTCCTTCAATTGCTTGTATTTCTACCTACACAATGTGCTCACAATGTTATGTCTGGGATGTAAACAATAATACAGTTGAGTGATATTCTCCAGAGTCGATGGAATTTGTAGGAGCAGATGTCTAGGAGGGCTTGATGGCTTTGTAAAAACACCATTGTTAATGCTTAATTGACAGGCATTGTTTCTATGGCTTTGTCTTTCAGCAGACGGCCCCATGTTGCATTTGGCTCTTACAACATTTTGGCTGATTGGAAAAACTGCAATTATCATCATAAAATTACCTGAGCTTCCATTAACCTCATAATTAACTGTCTTGTGAGCCACAGTCATAAATGCTTGCAAGCCTAAGAGAGGGTAGTAAATTTTCAGTTGATTAAAGAATGAGAAAAAGGAAGTATGCCTGCTAGTATAGCCTTCCTCGCCATTTCCATTTACTGGCTTACATAACCATTCAACAAAGATAATGGAAATGAGTGGAAACAATCATGGGAAAACCTAACAAATTAGACCGTGGAGATAAACAAAGCACCACTGGCCATTTGGAAAATCTTATTAGTATAAGAGAGCAAAGCACTAATTAACAAGTGTTTGTTGGTCA
The DNA here is from genome assembly GCF_902362185.1 of Chanos chanos. Lineage (NCBI taxonomy): Eukaryota > Metazoa > Chordata > Actinopteri > Gonorynchiformes > Chanidae > Chanos > Chanos chanos. The sequence goes on from NC_044496.1 coordinate 13,335,437, forward strand.
CCCTTATTTGAGTTCATCATTCACAAAACTAGAACACTACCCCAAAATACAGGAGCTATCTTGTATGTCGGTTAGGCACAGTCATGTCTGTTCCATCATCATCAAGCTTCTATTTTACTATTATCTGCAGAACATGTCCATGAGCAGAGGAGGTGTTTCTACCTCACAGCTCCATAAATACCTTTCCCTGTGCACCAGAAACACCACAGAAATGGAGAACAAAAGGAGAGAGATAATTGTGCACTCGAGGCCTACGATGAGTCTGAGAGCACACCATGTACTTAGTGGTGTACAATGAGCCAGATGGGAATTTCTTCATACAAGAAGTGGAAAAATATGGACAAAGCTCCTTTAAGGGTCCTGTAATGTAATGGTTTACACAGGTAATGGAAAACTCAGTTTGCAGTAATGTTGTCTGAGAGAGACATGTCATTTCAGAGAAATTACAGGAAAAAATACAAGAAATTGCATGCAGTATTCTAACAAGAATGAAGTTTAGAAATAAATGAGCACTGGATGTTGTGCTCATCTGAATATACCTTTAAGACTATTTAATGGCTGCAAAATTCAATCAATTTGACTGTTCTCACTCAGATTGCATATAGGTTGCATGGTTTGGATTTTGTACAACTGTGGCCCAAATCATAACCCAAAAAAAAAAAAATCCATGTGTTTTTTGCTGACTCAATGCGTTTTTTGCTGTTCACACCACCTTATGCACATCCGATTTGTGACATATAAGGGAAAATTTCATAATTGGGTCACTCCTAGCTGCAGTGTGAAAGTAGACTTGGATTCCTCCTCCTGTACCCTCCCTCCACTTCCACATATAAATCACTGAACTAGGGTGTAGTCCTTCTAAGCCCTTAGAAATAGTCTAACCCTGACTTAGCTCACCATAAAAGGGGCTTCAACAGCGACGTTACCTCTGGGATTTGAAAAAAAAAGCAGACACATGGTGAGCACTCTCTAAACTCTGTGTCACACTCTTTAATTAAAGTGATGTCTTCTTCTCACTGTAGTGCCTGTCGTCTCTACCTGCTGTGTGCACCTGTGTTAAACAGCCAATGCAATAACGTCTCAAATAATGACGGTCAAGCGTATTAAACACAATACACCAGCAAATTCACCCATTTGTATGAAGTTTGCCACTATTTGTTCTTGCGCCTTCTTCATCTTATTTTGTTATTCCTGCCCACAACAGTAAACCCTCCCTAATGGAACCCAAAACTGTGTAATACACAGTTCAATATACAATATAACTGTATAATATTATTAATTCGCAACTCTAGCAGGTAAACATTTTAAGACAGAAAATGTCTGTGCAACATCTTTGTAAACCAGCTTCTCACTTATTGCTCAAATTCAACGAAAACACCAGCAAACCCATATTTTTCAATTTTAACCCATGATAATTGACACTCCCCGAGGAATGCTCACAACTGCATATTAACTTGATTATTAATACCAAAATCCACAACTCTGCGTGACATCTTGTAAATCAGCTTATCTCACTTGTACTCACAGGGTTCACAAATACCAGAAAACCAGCAAAGCTTTAGAGGCCATTAAACTGCCCTTTAAATACAAGGAAGAGACGCAGTAACTGAATACAGTGCAAAATGAAAGAAAACATGTTTACAAGGTTTATCATGTATATTAAGCAGATGACCCTGCCATTCTTGTTGACATGCTAGATTGAGTTTGGGCCATGAACGTAATTCTGGCGTAATTATCAAGTAAAAGATACACCACTCATGCAGTATGGGAGTGAAAGATCTTTCATTACAGCAGAACATAATCAAGACTGGGAGAGGGCTGGGAATGTTTTGGGGGTGTTTTTTTTACGCTTATCTGAAAAAGCGACAAGCTCCTTTGTGTGTACATGCATGCGTGCCTGCATGTGTGTGCGCATGCATTAGAAGTTGGGCATGCATTTAAGTGGTATGTTTGGGTGACAAACAAGTGGATCCAAGCTATCAAGCTGTCAGTCAGTGAATCTGTATTAAATCTTTGCAATGAATGTGTCTGAAAGAAAATCATTGGTGTGTCATCTTTTGGTGATAAACAAAGCTGGTTCAAAGCTATAATTTATATTTTCTGGATTGAAGCAGTCGCTTTTTGAATCTGTATATAAGTTATGCACTGATTTCCTCTTTGTTTGACCTCGGCCCCTACAACACTTTCTGAAGGTGGAAGTAGATTCCAAGGAGAACACTACAACTACATGAGCAAATAAATCAGATGCAGATTGCTTTGAATAAAGACCTTCAGATAGGACAGCTCTTCAGCACAGGAGAATGATGCCAGGTATGGACCACTACAGTAAACAAATTTATGATTTATGAGGGAAAGCTCATGAATTAACCATAATCTGGCTACACAATTCAGCTTCATAGTGTTTACAGGGCCACCATGGTTATGAAGATCTTAAAGAGGAGAAGAAGAGCACACATGCACACAAAATAATTACTATGCTCTTTCTCATGAGTGAACTGTCACCAATCACGTAGAGCTACACGGTCTGCTCCAAGAGCTGTATTCAAAAAGCATTCAATGTATGCAGATTCTACATGGACTGCCTGCTGTCTCTCATGTGATTTAAACAAAGTTCTTGTTCACTGTGTGCATGAATCTATGTGTGTGTGTGCGTGTATGTGTGTGTGTGTGTGTATGTTAGGGGTGGGCGGTATTTCAGTATTAAAGTTGTCAAAGGTACTACATCAAGCCACCACATGAAATTTGGTAACACCGTCAATATTGGGATATTTCCCAGAATTTCGGCTGTCAGAAAATTGATTGGTGTAGATAACGATTGCATCAGAACATCTGTAAAGCGAAGTGATACATAATAGTAAAACATCCCAGTGCTGTTATACTCAATATCAGCACTCATAGAATGCCCAATCAAATTACTCGGTCGGAATTAATGGTAAGCCTAGTTTAAAACCTAATAGTACATTTCAACAGCTGCGAATTGAGGTCAAATGTGTGCGAAATTCACGCTGATGTTGCGAAATCAGTGCGAATTTGCAGAAGCATGTGAAACTGAGATGGCGAATTCTCAACTTTATGCAAATGAGAACCACACAAGAACTAATCAATTCAGGGTGTGATGTGTTTGGTGCATGACATTCTCTAGAGAGGCAGGAGTAACAAAAAAAGTCTGGCCAAGATGGCAGAGGCTAAATGCTACATTTCGCATGAAAACATGTATATGACTGAAAGATGTATGGGCAACCATTTGCATCTCCATCAATACAGGTTGTTGTTCACATGTTACATGAACTTACTTAGGGCCAGAGCAGAGCTTGCTGAGGAGTAGTGGTGGACAATTCGATTCATTTTAGTGAATCAATTCTTTCCAACAGTCCGAGAACGGAAACCGGGGTTTTTTCGGGTTTTCTAGTGTTTATTCTTGCACTTCCAGTATATTTCCTCCTCCTTAGCGCACTTGCTGAAGCTTTACGTTGAATGCAAAAGGCTGTGTACAAATCTAATGTTGATAAAATAATTACAAAAACTTTGCATAATGTCAATAAAGCTATTTATTTCTTCTTTGCTAATGTTCCCTTTATATTTAAATTTCAAAATGGTCGATTAAATCAATGTATCGATAATTGTGCATAGCCTAAAACATGTCAGTTTAACATCATACAATTACATGTGTCAGGGTTCCTGCGTGACCTGCTCTCTATTGTGCCCCTGCTGGTCAGGTCTGGTGACAGCTGTCATTTGTTTTTGGTTTTGTCATGTGCTTTTGTTTATTTTGGTCTTCCATGTGCCCTGGCCCCGCCCCTCACTTATTGTGCTCACCTGTGTCTCGTTGAAGTAGTATTAGTCTGTCTATTTAAACCCTGCCTGTTCTACCCTTTGTTTGTCAGTTCGTACCGCCTTCCACAGTGTGTCGTCCTAGCCTTTTGTTATCCTGATTGTCTTCTGTTCTTGACCTCTGCCTGTTTTTTTGACTTTTTGCCTGTTGGATTTTGCCTCTTCTGCCTGCCTGCCTGCCTTGCCCTGTACCTGCTTTTGAACACTTGCCTGTCTCTGGATTTTGCCTTTGCCTGCCGTTTTGGATTGTTTGCCCCCCTCTGACTGCTCTGTGGTACGACCTCTGCTTGTTTTTTGGATTCCGCTTTCTGCCTAGTGTATTGAAAGACTTCTGCCTGGCACAATAAACATTTTATTTATTCATCAGTGAGTCTGCAACTGAGTCCCCTGTTTTCCCTGACAACACGAACTGACCATAATGGACTCAGCAGACTCCAGCCAGCTTCGAGAGGCTCTCTCTCGACAGGGTGCAATGTTGGGAAGACATGAGGGCCATTTTGCCAACGTTAACCAGACAATGGAGGCCTTCTCTGCCACCCTGACCAGTATCACTTCCCAGTTACAACAGATCCAGCTGGCACTGAAACCTAGCCATTCACCACCAGTAACGTCATCCGCCCCCCAGCAAACCCCTCCAGCTCAGCTGGCCCGAGAGCCCCGTCTGCCACCACCTGAGTCATACAACGGCGAACCAGGAACCTGCAGGTCCTTCCTCTCTCAGTGCTCTCTGGTTTTCGAGCTCCAGCCCACCACCTTCCCCACTGATCGAGCCCGTATTGCATATGTCATCACTTTGCTGTCTGGTCGAGCAAGAGAGTGGGGAACGGCAGTGTGGGAGACTCGGGCTCCATTCTGTGACAGCTACCAGGCATTTTGTGATGAGATGAGGAGGGTCTTTGATCGTTCCCAGCATGGGAGAGAGGCCGCCAGAGAATTGCTGAGAATCCGGCAGGGAGTCCGCTCAGTTTCAGATTATGCTATCCAGTTCCGCACTCTTGCCACCACGACCGACTGGAATACAGAGGCCCAATATGATGCCTTTCTGAACGGTTTGTCCGAGGCCATTAAGGACGAGCTAGCCACCTGTGAGCTACCAACTGGCTTTCAGCATCTGATAGATTTGGCCATACGAATCGACAACCGCATGAAGCAACGTCGTCAGGAGTGGATTACTGAAGGAGCACGGGGTCCCTCCAGGTTTCATATGTTCACTCGCCAGCCTGAATCAGGGTCGTCTGCGCCAAGTCATCCGTCACCATCGACTGTCACCCCAGAACCCATGCAGGTCAACCATGCCCGTCTGTCCGTCTCAGAGAGACAAAGGAGGATCAGCACCAATTCCTGCTTGTACTGTGGCCGGCCCGGCCACTTTGTGTCCACCTGTCCAGTAAAAGCTAAACGCTCACCTTTGAACACAGGACTACAGGTGAGCAATACTCCGCTTTCCCGGCCCTCTACCACACGTACTCTTTTACCAGCTTACCTTGTCACTGACGGCCATAGACACATTATTTCAGTACTCATCGACTCTGGGGCAGAGGGGAACTTTATGAATGCAGGTCTGGCCGCCCAACTTGGCATCCCTTCCACTCCGCTGCAGTTCCCTGTGGAGGCCAACGCACTAACGGGAGTAAGGCTTGCTCGGATCACTCACACAACAGCTCCGGTGAGGCTTCTCATCTCTGGCAATCACTGGGAGAACATTGTTTTTCATTTGATTGATTCACCCCAGGCATCTGTTGTTTTAGGCCATCCCTGGCTAGCTCAGCACAATCCCCACATTGACTGGTCCCACAATAAGGTTTTAGAATGGAGCTCCTTCTGTTCGAATCACTGCCTCCGTGCTGCTCAGGCTCCTTCAACCCCGGTTCCCTCGTCTCCAGAGGAGCACCCTGACCTGTCCTCAGTTCCCCCTGAATATCGGGATCTCAGCATGGTATTTAGCAAAGCACGAGCCACTTCTCTGCCGCCTCACCGTCCATATGATTGCATCATAGAGCTCCTTCCAGGGACTTCACCACCCAGAGGCCGCTTGTACTCCCTGTCGCCACCAGAGACGGAAGCCATGAACAGGTACATACAGGACTCCCTAGCAGCTGGCATAATTCGCCCTTCTTCTTCCCCAGCTGGGGCGGGGTTCTTCTTTGTCGGCAAGAAGGATGGGTCTCTCCGTCCCTGCATTGATTACAGAGGCCTCAATGATATCACTGTGAAGAACCGCTACCCGCTACCCCTGATGTCATCCGCTCTTGAGCTGCTGCAAGGTGCCACAGTCTTCTCCAAGCTTGATCTCCGTAACGCCTACCATTTAGTCCGCATAAGGGAGGGAGATGAGTGGAAGACTGCCTTCAATACACCATCAGGCCACTATGAGTATTTGGTTATGCCATTTGGTCTCACTAATGCCCCTGCCGTCTTCCAATCCTTTGTTAATGACATCCTTAGAGATATGCTAAATCTGTTTGTCTTTGTCTACCTGGATGACATCTTAATATTTTCCAGATCACTCCCTGAACACATCCAACATGTCCGACGGGTGCTCCAGCGTCTCTTGGAGAATCAGTTATTTGTGAAGGCGGAGAAGTGCGAATTCCACAAGAGCACCATCTCGTTCCTGGGCTATGTGATCACGGCAGGAGGGATTCAAATGGATCAGCAAAAGATAAAGGCGGTAGAGAATTGGCCCCAGCCCACTTCCCGTCGCGACTTGCAACGGTTCTTAGGGTTTGCCAATTTTTATCGCCGCTTCATTCGCAATTTCAGTACCCTGGCAGCCCCCCTCACCTCCCTGACTTCATCCAAACTGAGATTTTGTTGGAGCCCAACTGCCGAGAGGGCATTCTCTGAGTTGAAGAGGCGGTTCACCTCGGCTCCCATCCTCATCCAGCCTGATCCTGCCCGCCAATTTATTGTTGAGACTGACGCATCTGACGTGGGAGTGGGTGCCGTTTTGTCTCAGTTTTCTGCTGTGGATGGTAAGCTACACCCCTGTGCCTTCTACTCCCACAGATTAACCCCCACGGAAAGTAATTATGACATCGGAGACCGGGAGTTACTGGCTGTCAAACTTGCTCTGGAGGAATGGAGGCACTGGCTCGAGGGGGCAAGTTCTCCTTTCTTGGTTTGGACTGATCATAAGAACCTTGAATATATCAGGTCTGCAAGACGTCTCAATTCCCGTCAGGCCCGCTGGTCTCTCTTTTTTGCTCGGTTTAACTTTACCCTGTCTTATCGCCCTGGTTCCAAGAACAGCAAACCAGATGCCCTCTCTCGTCAGTTTCAGGCATCTGAGGACACCCCGGAGGTCACTACAATTCTCCCCAAGCGATGTCTGGTCGCAGCTGCTCGATGGGATATCGAGTCGGTGGTCCGATCTGCACAGCAGGGTGAGTCTGGACCCAGCTCTTGTCCTCCTAACCTTTCGTATGTTCCTCAATCTGTCCGCTCCCAGGTTCTCCAGTGGGGACACTCATCAAGACTTTCCTGTCATCCTGGGATCCGACGTACGGCTGCCTTCATCAGTCGGATGTTCTGGTGGCCTTCCATGAGGGACGATGTTCATAGCTTTGTCTCAGCCTGCCCAGTCTGCGCCCAAAACAAGTCCTCCAACCGACCCCCTTCAGGCCTACTACAGCCTCTGACAGTTCCCAAGAGACCCTGGTCCCACATAGCACTGGACTTTGTGACTGGATTGCCTCAATCTAATGGTAACACCACCATATTAACTATCGTGGACCGTTTTTCTAAATCTGTGCATCTGGTCCCTCTTCCCAAGCTACCCTCTGCTAAGGAGACTGCCCTCCTCCTCATTCATCATGTTTTCAGGCTTCATGGTTTACCCACGGAAGTAGTGTCGGACAGAGGACCACAGTTCACCTCTCACTTCTGGAAGGCTTTTTGTAAGTTGCTTGGAGCAAAGGTCCATCTCTCCTCTGGTTTTCACCCACAGACTAATGGCCAGACTGAACGGGCCAACCAACAACTGGAAGTGATGCTCCGCTGCCTGTCCTCCCAAGAACCCTCTTCCTGGAGCCAACAACTTCCCTGGGTTGAATATGCTATTAACTCCCTACCCTCTTCCTCCTCTGGTCTGTCCCCTTTTCAGTGTTGCCTGGGCTATCAGCCCCCTCTGTTCCCTGCCCAGGAGGAGGAGGTCGGAGTCCCTTCAGCACAAGCATTCATCCGGAGATGTCTACGGACCTGGAGGCGCGCTCGGAGGGCCCTGCTTCGTTCCACAGCCAGGATAAAACTACATGCTGATCGTCATCGCAGCACGGCTCCACGCTATCGGCAAGGTCAGCGCGTGTGGCTTTCCGCCCGCGACATTCCCCTGAGGGTGGATTCCCGCAAGTTGGCCCCTCGTTTCATTGGTCCCTTCCCCATCGCCAAGGTGATCAGTCCTGTCGCTGTGAGGCTGAGACTGCCCTCCACTCTCCGTCGTATCCACCCCACATTTCATGTCTCACAAGTTAAGCCCTTCATCCGCAGCCCCCTCTGCCCTGTCCCCAAGCCCCCTCCTCCCCCCCGCCTCATTGATGGCTCAGAGGCCTTCACGGTGCGCCGTTTATTGGATGTGCGGCGCCGGGGTCGCGGACTTCAATACCTCGTGGACTGGGAGGGCTATGGTCCCGAAGAGAGGTGTTGGGTCCCAGCTCGGGACATCCTTGACCCCACACTCATCCAGGAGTTCCACCGTCTCCATCCCACACCACCAGTTGGGACGCCAGGAGGCGCCCGTAGGAGGGGGGGTACTGTCAGGGTTCCTGCGTGACCTGCTCTCTATTGTGCCCCTGCTGGTCAGGTCTGGTGACAGCTGTCATTTGTTTTTGGTTTTGTCATGTGCTTTTGTTTATTTTGGTCTTCCATGTGCCCTGGCCCCGCCCCTCACTTATTGTGCTCACCTGTGTCTCGTTGAAGTAGTATTAGTCTGTCTATTTAAACCCTGCCTGTTCTACCCTTTGTTTGTCAGTTCGTACCGCCTTCCACAGTGTGTCGTCCTAGCCTTTTGTTATCCTGATTGTCTTCTGTTCTTGACCTCTGCCTGTTTTTTTGACTTTTTGCCTGTTGGATTTTGCCTCTTCTGCCTGCCTGCCTGCCTTGCCCTGTACCTGCTTTTGAACACTTGCCTGTCTCTGGATTTTGCCTTTGCCTGCCGTTTTGGATTGTTTGCCCCCCTCTGACTGCTCTGTGGTACGACCTCTGCTTGTTTTTTGGATTCCGCTTTCTGCCTAGTGTATTGAAAGACTTCTGCCTGGCACAATAAACATTTTATTTATTCATCAGTGAGTCTGCAACTGAGTCCCCTGTTTTCCCTGACAACATGCACATCCTTAAAATTCTTTTTATTTCTTTCTTTTGAAACATTATCGTTTAATTGTTGAAAAAAACACTTCTAATATATTTTTAATCAGGCAACATAAACCAAAATGTTGCACTTATTAATTGCACAAAAGTTTCTATTTTGTCATTAAAAAAGCGAGCATTCATGTCTTTCAGCCTTTTACTTCCTTGTTTCTGAAGATCTGCTAGCTTGGCTTCATGGGATACTGGAATGGTCTATCCACTGAATCGACAGAACGACTGAGAAGGACCGAGATTTAAGTCTTCAGGTGTCCTGGAGTAGACTTGTCTACTGCATGGAACCATCGAACTCGAGTTTTTAACCTTGGATTTTCGAACTCAAGCTGTCCAAGTTCGAACTCGTGCTTTTGAACTTAGGGCTTTGAGTCGAGACGCAACAGCTGCTTAAATAAATGAAGATCCTTTTGTTTATAATATAAAGATTAAAAATATTTACTTCACTGGGGTAAATGTAAACACTTGTCAATTTAGTATATTATCAGTCATTGTTATTAGCCTGTTGCTGCACGCACTGTGTAGTGATACCAAAGGTTTCCAACCGATTGCATGCAGTTGACTGGGAGCAGCTGAACTGGAAAAAAAGAATGGATAAAAAACAAACAAACAAAAAAAAAATGATTCACTTGTGCTGGTGAACCAGTACGAATGACTCACAAAAAAAGAGTTGTTTAAAAAGAACGAATCATTCACAAACTGCACACCACTACTGAGGAGAAATAAGTGGAACTGGGGAGACAAGTGAGGGGACCGAGGATGAATCTTTAGTGCCGAAGAGAGGTGGGACATCGATGGTATGGAACTAGCTTAGTTTTAAAGCGTCCGACACTGACCACTAAACTTTATTTTGCAAGTTGTGCAGTCATGTTGTGTCAGCTAAAAGTGGCAACACAAGCAACCTATTTAGTCACCTGAAATCAAACCATGTTCGCGAGTATGAGGTGGCAACCCAGTGTGCCACTAGCTCAGGTGTTAGCAGTGGAGCATGTCCTAAAATATCCAGACAGCTGTCACTCCGGGCCTCATTCACCTCTGTTACCCCCTGTGACAAAGGCTCAAAAAAATGGAAAGTCATAACGTGAGCAGTCACAAACCACCTAGTGAGGGATATGTTGCCCAATCATTCAGTCAGGAAAGATGGTTTCCAAAAGCTAGTACACACTTTGACCCCAAATATCAACTGCCTAGTCAGAAATACTTCAGCCAAACTTACCTGCCACAGTTGTATATTGAATGTTGTGACAAAGTCAGGAAGGAAATCAGTAAAGTTGCTTTCTTCACAACCACTGCCGATTTATGGTCAAGCCGGACCACCAAGCTATACATCGGTCTAACCATTCATTACACTGATGATGAGTGGAAGTTGTGAAACAAGTGCCTACAAACTTCATTCTTCCCAGACGATCACACCGGTGAATTAATCATGCATGGACTGAAGGAGTGAGGCCTGGAGGAAACACGCCTTGTTTGTATGACTGCTGACAGTGGCTCAAACATGGTGCGCACACTGGAGCTGAAAAATTGGACCAGACTGGCATGCTTTGGGCACAGACTGCATATTGCTATTGGTAAGTTACTGTTTCCCCAACCCATCGTCTAAAGCATGTCAGAAGCATAACATCCGTTTTTTTTACATTAATGCTTTCGTCAATAAATAAATAAATAAACAAACAAATCAATAGATAAGTTAGATTGTAAGCTACATTGAATTGTGTTGTGAAAACAGTATGTCTTATGATGCTTATTTTCTACCTAGGCTGATATTTTGTTTTTCTTATCACTTCACAGTGTCCAAAATGATTCTTGAGTCACATGGGCTACAGGTGTGTTCAAGAAGATAGTGAGTGCATTCTCCTACAGCTGGAAGAAGCAGAGTGCCCTGACCTGCACACAGAGGGAGTTGAGCCTGCCCCTCCACAAGCTGGTTACAGAATCTCCAACAAGGTGGGGGTCTCGTGTCAAAATGATGGAGAGAGTAATGGAGCAGGTAAAGGCAATCACACATTTTCTTTTCATGGATAAGAAGATGCGGCATCTTCTACCCTGCTGGCAGGACAGTCAGGTGTTAGAATCAGTAACTGAGGCACTAAAGCCCCTCCAAGACTTTACTGATGCCCTGTCAGGGGAAGAATATGTCAGCGTGTATGCGAAGCTAGTCCTCCATTTACTGAATTCTAAGATTTTGAAGCCAGAGTACTGCAAAGCAGGATGAGGAAGGACATCAAGAGGAGGATCCTGGATTATTCAAATGAGAAATACAGTGATCCTGCAACTGAAGAGCTCCTAACCTTTGTAACATTTCTGGACCCTAGGTTCAAGGCCACCTACATGTCCAGTGAGAAGTTGGAGGAAGTGAAGAACAAAGGTGAAGCCCTGGGAGAGAGTACAGCTACTGCTGTCTCTCCCTCAGAGGGCCAAGGACAATGGGAGACAGAGGCTGATACTGCTCCTCCACAATCAAGGAGGCCAGGAGCAACGGTAAGTAGATTCTTCAAGCAGTACAACAATGCAGCACCTCAGTCTGGTATTGCAGTGGAGCTAGACAGCTACCTGCTGACAATGGCAGCTGACAGCGAATCTGACCAATTGGAATGGTGGCGTATGAACTCCTCCCACTTCCCCGACATGAGTTGCCTGGCAAAAAATTACCTGGCCATCCCCACCAATATTGCAATGTTGTGACATGCACCAGCGCACAACTCAAGCCAGAAAATGTTAACAGGCTGGTGTTCCTGGCTAAGAACTTTGAGGGCTGATTGTTATTTTGATGATTTTTCATTGAAGTCTTAGTTTCCTGTTTTTTGTTATTTCAGTCCTACACAGGAATAGACTGTATATTGTTTTAGTAACTGGGGGCCCCATAAGTGCTGACCGATAAATCATATTTTTATCGTCATCACGACATGCGCGATAAACACATCCCAAAAGACTGCCTGAAAAGGGATGAATAAGAAAAATCATTTTGTTTACACGCGCCATAAAATCACACTCAGCATGTGAACATTTGACCAATCAGACGGAGCCCTGGATACATGGGCCATGCATTCATACCATTTGGCCAATCAGATGAAGTCCCAGCTAGCTGTCAGGTACCCTCAGACTGGTGTCAAATCAGTGGGAACTGAGAGGTTAGCTAGCACGATGGCTGAGGAAGGAGATCAGAGCAAGGAAAATGTGGTTGACAAAGACCTTGTGGTGAACAGCACTTCTGTTATTTGTAATTATTTTGGATTCAGGAGAGATGACGTGTTACAAACACAAGTACTGTGTAAAACATGCCAACATACCAGTTTGTTCAATAAAAGCATGTTTGAAATTACGACAGAGTATTAGGGCCACATTGAGGGACAAAAATTCTGAGATTTCGAGAATAAGGTAATATTGCAAGAATAAAGTCGTAATTGAGGGGGGGGGGGGGGTCATAATGTTATGAGATAAAGGCATAATTTAATGAGAATAAAGCCATGATATTTCAAGACAAAAGTCATAATTTTATTTTAAAAAATCGTAATATTATGAGAATAAAATCGTCAAATTTTGAGAAAAAACCCCCAGAATTCTTAGTAAAATATATTACTAGCAACCAACAAAACAGGCGGAGGACAGTCAATGGCAGCTTGAGCCTGCCTCTGGCAACTGTTATTTGTCTCTTGCATGGTTGCACAATCACAGTGTCTTACACAATCTTTTCCTGTTACTTATGATAATATAGTCCTGATGTGCCAAAAGATTAAGAATTCTGTTATTTGTGAAACCTACATTAAAGTATAACTTCACAAGATGCTCCAGGTTCCTCATTTCAACACAGGCAACTGGCTGCTCTTCTGATATTTCCCCTCTAAAATAACACATAGCCTTAAATTACAGCTTTACTCTTGTAATATTATGACTTTTTTCTTGTAAAATTACGACGTTATTCTCGCAACATTATGATCTTATTCTCGATATATATTATTTATTTATTTCATTTCTTTATCCGGTGGGCATAGGCTATTCAATGTTTGGGGTCTATGTTAGCAGTCTACCTATTAAAGCAGAAAGACATAGGAACTGTACAGCTGATATTTAAATATTTGTTTATTTATTGCCAGTCATGTTGTAATCACAATACTGTACGATGTTATCGCACATTGCAGAATTTCCTCATGTCATGCAGGTCTAGGCCTCATCATGATTACTATTTAATTGTAACTGTTCATTTGGAGAAACTCCAAATGAAAAGTCCGTTACATGTTCGTAATGTTAATTAAAAAATAATCGTCATGCCTTTATCTTTCTTCATCTTATTACTCTTTGAAATATTTCTTCTTTAAATAAATACTTTTTAAATATATAATTTTGGTGATTTTGCTACTGTGCAGATAAAATAGTATTAAGTGTATGAACTTTAAATAATAAATACTGTGATATAATACCGATACTGTCCATACAGTTGAAAATACTGTGATAAAAATTTTAGCCCATATTGCCCACCCCTAGTGTGTGTGTGTGTGTGTGTGTGTGTGTGTGTGTGCGCGCGCTCACAGGTTTGTTACAGAGCCAGTCTTGGTTACCAGTCACTGCATGCTATCAAGCAGCAGTCATGATAAACAGAAGATCAAAGCATTTTCGCAGTTTAGAGATTTGCTTGAGAGAACTCTTCACTTAGCACAGGTTTGTTAATGAATGCTTTCGGTATGCTTGAAAGATTAGAGGAGACATACGCTCTAAGAGATTTCAACGCACACGTCACGCTTAAAATGTCTCTCATTATGATGGTGCTGGGGAGGCAGGGAGGGTTGAAGTGACTGTTTGTTGAGGAGCAGATTGGGCATTTTACCTCGACTTGGGGCTAAAAAAATACACATTAAATCCAAGGACAGACAAATCCAATATTTGAATGAAGGTGTCCTGCATGTATAAACTGACCGAAGCAAAAACAAATACCAATGGTAAAGCTGAATACATATAGTGTATCAAGTCCTGTCAGAAAAAAATTAACATTCATAATGGTCTAATAGAGGCTGATGTGAGTTATGGGGTAGGGTTGGCATGGTGTGAAGGGGTGTCTGTTGTGGTGTTGCTGTGCAAGCAGATGTTGGTGATCAGGCACTGGGCGTGGTATGACAGGAGGTTGAGTGGTGCTGCTTTTGTTTGGCTAGAGAACTCAGTCAGAGTGCCCCTCCCTCTGGCACGAAGGAGCAGTAAGACAGAAATGAATGAAACATGAACATATGGTACCATGCAGCATGGACTCCTTTCACACTCACTGCCACCTCAGCAACTCAGAGTTCTGCAACACTTCAGTGCTGGCCCAATGTCAATAGTTCCACATGGTCAGATGCTAAATTTTCATATTTGTGCCATCTTTCTGCATCTGGTACACTTTGCCATTCTGGAGTGGATAAAGAGGATAACAAAGTATTCACTGGTGGCTACAGAAAGATGGAGTAGGTTTTATCAAGTGAAATCTGTTTCATTTGGGATTTCAGTCCCTCTTTTGCAATACAGCAATTTCTTATGATCGTTGACAGTCTATTTTCCCATCTAAGGTTCTCTCTTTTCACAAATTAACCCTCTCACTGACATCTTTAGCTGTAAAGAAAAGTCAGTAACATCAGCATTTTCAGTCTAATGCACTAATTAAACTGTGAACTTTTCATAGATGTGCTTCTTTGTTTGCTGCCTTCTTTGTGTATGCAGTAAAATGAGGTTTTAAAGTGTAATGAAAATAATACAGTATTGGGCCCTAGTCAGTTTTTAACCTGCTAACATTTTAATATATAACACTAAGAAACGTAATGTGAAGTAAAGGCCCTTTTTAAAAATAACAGTCCTATTCAACCACTGGGGTTGATCAGAAAATAATGATGCCACTTAACAGCTGCTGAACTGAATGTAATTGAGGGACTGCAATTTCTGCAGACAAAAGCATAGCACTTTTCAAAGCATTCAATTTTTGATTTTGCCCACTTTGACCCACTCACGACACAGACAGACACACACACACACACACACATACACACACACACACACATTTTTTCAGTACATTGTCAGTGCTTTGTGGTGCAGAATTGCAGATATTTTAACAATGGGGCTATACACCAAAGTATTTGGGCTTTTTTGAGAACTGCCATCTCTGTTTTTGTATAAAAGAACATTTCTGAGCAGATTTTAAAGCCAATTTGACAGGCGACCAAAAATCCCAGTTGATTGAACAATTAAGCAATCACCTCAGGGAGGGTGCTGGGCAGCATTTTTTCAAACAATGTTGCAGCCCAACACAGTCAGCAGAAACAAAAGGCTCAAGGTAGAAAAGAGTAGCTGCAGTAATGGGCACAGCAATGGACAGCACAAAATGGAAGGAGGATGAGAGGAGAGGAGCAGAGAAGAGGGGAATTTAGTGGCAGCCACCCAAAGCCCTGATAGCTTAAGACCATATGTGAAAAGGTATTAGAGAATATGCTTTCTGTCACCTTGCAGCTCAACACTCTTGTCTTGGAATGGCTCTCTCTGAAACTCTCTGGCTAAGGTTGGGTTCACTAACAGGGAAGCTGTTCAGTTGGACTGTAACTACTCTATGCTATTAACTCTTATTTTTTTCTCATGAAGATCTACAATGTGACATTATGCTTTGATAAGATGAAATTAAGGATTCTGTTATAAGGTAATTGAAAATGCAGTTTAATGAGACTGTTACCACACAGTTCTGGACATCATATCTATCTGAATACCTTAAAAAACTTGAAGGTTGTGAGCTAATACAGGGGCAGCCTTCAAACATACAGATGATGGATGAGCCACTAAAAAAGGAGAGATGTTTGGGCATCCATCTTATAGTAATCCCCTTCTGACACTGTTAGGAGTCATGGAAATATAATGGTCTCTATTGGAATTGTGTTTTGAATAAGTGACCCAGAAATTCACTGTATCACAGGGGAGTGTGTGTACAGAGCATTTGTTTGAATATACATGTAAAGACAAAGAAATGATAAGTTATCTACATTTGCAATAAAACAATTTCTAAATATGATTATTTCTTCATTGGAGGACTAAGTCTTGCAGCAAACTAATTTACTAATGAATAGCATGCATTAATGTCAGTATTAGTCATGATACGCACAGTACTACTACATCTGAATCACACCATAATGAGGATCCCATTGGAGAGGAGAGTAAATAATCAACAAACATTTTGTCTTAATCACATTTTGAGCAACAAATAACTTGTTTAGAACAGTTTAAAAAACACATACGCATCACAGTCGATAGTTCACCCTTAAGCTCAGAAAAGTGGAGGGATTTATGCTTTGAACTAGGACACTGAAAGAAAGGTTTTTAAAAATGCTTTGGCTTTTGTGATATTCCATGGATCTTCCTTCCATATAACATCTAGATGAAAAAATCAC
Source organism: Chanos chanos (assembly GCF_902362185.1). Lineage (NCBI taxonomy): Eukaryota > Metazoa > Chordata > Actinopteri > Gonorynchiformes > Chanidae > Chanos > Chanos chanos. The sequence goes on from NC_044496.1 coordinate 13,352,014, forward strand.
TTATGCAAGCTCTTTAATTAAACAGTGATTGATCAAACATGTAATCATGAGCGCAGCCACAATGTTTTACTTCTGTCTCATAGTTGCAGTGGAGGTAATGTCAGTTTAACATCTGGAGAAGCTATGTACTATTTAGCTCATTGCTATAGATGGCTGGAACTACAAGCGTCACTGCTCCCTGACCCCACTTAAGAGACCACTTTTTGAGTTATCACATCTCACACCCTACTAAGACATTACCCCATTTCTCTGTACTCAGCATGTGCTCACTAATAAAATCAGCTAACTCTATGCCTCTCTTTTCCTCCCGGTGACTGCAAAAATAGAACAGTTGCTATTTTTTTTTTTTTCTAAAATCTGAGGAAACATCTAGAGATCTAGTTGTTGATACAAACAGACACCTCAGGAAGCTATGCAGTAGTTGTGTAAATCTAAATTTAACTGAAACCAGTGGGCATACTTTGATTTTCTCAAAACACCGGAGAACAGTCCATCGGAGAGGTTGCATTAAATGTAATGATGTGAAAAGGAAGCATGGCTTTGGGAAATAACCCATTCATTATGCTCTACCCAGTGTAGAAGTTTTGATCTGGGAGGAATCAGACGTCTGGCTATTACTGGTATGTCATCCATTTCAGGAAGAGAGGAGGAGGTGGGGAGAGAGTCAATTCCATAGCTGTATGGAGATGAACAGATTCATCTCAGAGAAGAGGGAACGAGAATGAGGGAGACTATATCTGTGTGCGTTTGTGTGTGCATGTGGGGGAGAGCGAGGGGGGGGGGAGAGGGAGGGAGAGAGAGAGAGAGAGAGAGAGAGAGAGAGAGAGATAAACAGATGGATACAAATAAATGAGAACACTTCCAGCAGCACAGATGAAAAACACTGTATAATGGGTCCCTTGGACATTAAGCACAGCCCCTACCACTGACACACACACACACACACACACACACACACACACACACACACATGGAAGGAAAGAGAGTGAGAGACACACGCAGACAGATATTAAGGCATATACATAAATCACATATAGGGCCATAAGTGAAGTTTGCGTGGGATTTTACTTGACATATCCAGTATGTGAATCCGTTTTCTTTATACCTCCCTTTTTCTCAGAATCTAAATCAACAGAAATAATCTACTCCTATTCTCTTTTTCTTTTAGTTTAACATCAAAGGCCAATCAATATTGTAGTGTTACTAATGAGGCTCTGTCAGAGGCACCTTCACAGCATCAATTAAAAGTTTTTGAGTCAGTTCTTTAGATTCAGAGCTGCAGTGTAGAGGATTTAGAGCACTAACTCTGATCCTACACTCAGTGTTTTGAAGACAGACAAAAGGATGATTTGTGTGCTCATCAAAAGAGCCTATAAATACCTTCAGCAGAATGCTGACTGAACATTGTTTCATGTCAAATCTGTCACAATGTCAAAAATAAAGACTCTGCTTCTTGTCAGTTTCAAAACAAGCTGTCTAACAGACCAACAATCACTTTGCCCACCTACACAAGTCAAAATCTCCTGACTCTAAGCAGTTTTTGCTTTGTACAGGATATTCCTCCGTAAAACACAAAGAACCTGGAAGAGTTTAGAGCCTGGGCAAAATACACACACACACACACAAATATAAATAAACAAATGAATAAATACACACACACACACACACACACACATACACACACACACACATATATATATATATATATATATACACACACACACACACACACACACACACACACACACACACTACACAGAACCATGCATAAAAGTCAATGCTCCAAATCTAGAATGCTCTGATCTAAGCCTCCATCCCCCCAAAGACACTCTAAGGCCCAGATGATCAAACTGCATCACCTTATAGTGGCCTCTTATAAACCTACTTGACTAAATACTAGATACTAACCTTTTTTCAAAACCCAGCAGAGCTAACAGCTATAGGGCTTTCAGTAGAACTATTGATCTGTGGTAAAACCTTCAGATGTGCTGCTCTAAAGGTCCTGCACAGAAGGCCCGAGCCAATGAGGAGGGAGGGAGAGAGAGGGAATGTTTCTGATGGAACATTCAGTCCCTGTGTCAGAGTGACATCTCGTCTACGTGCCACTGAGCAACAAGCCTGAGGAGTAAAAACCAGAAACACAGAGCTCTGACCCCAAGATGCTCCGAGCAACATGACCCACTCATGCTGCCAAGCAAGAATTATGCCTCCTGCTTTAAATCCGCGGGGAAAAAAATGAAATCTGTTGTTCTGTACTGATGTGGCATAAGCCATGGGCTTTATTGACACTGTTCTAGTCATCGCTATCAGCAGTTAAGCAACATCTTTTCTTTTCTTTTCTTTTCTGTTTAAGTCTGTCCCCCATACTGTTTGAGGAAATGAAGAATTTCACAACCCATCAGAGAAGCTCACCAATAGCCAGCATGAAGAAACCTCAACACAGAGGGACACAGCCATTACAGCATTCGAGACACCAGGCTTCTCATTAGTAGCACACTGAGACAAGGTAATAGCTGACTGCATACACAAATTACTGACATAGACCAAGGCTGGGACCCAAAGGCTTTGATTGTTTCAGTTACTAACATCTCCATGAGGAGGCATTTCAATGGCTTGAAAATGAAGGGGGGCGTAGTAACACTTTAATGGGTGTCCTGGGAAGGAGGAAGAATTATATTGTGATGCTGTTTTATGGCAATGCACACACAAACACACGCACACAAAAAAACAAACGCACGCGCACACACACACACACAAATAAATTTATATAAATAAATAATATTAAAAATTAAAAAAGAATTAAATTAACAAACCTAGTGAACTGTACACAGATTTGCAATGTGTCCTAGTTGTGCCACCAAATTCAACCACATACTGTACTCCAGGAGATTAAAGTCCATAACAATTGTCCATTTTCAATGCTCCTAAGCATGTCCTCAGCTGTACCAACAAACACTTCAGATTATAAAAAAAGCAACAAAAGAAAATGAGGCCTTGACCAGTACTCAAATATACAGCACAACTGTTCTCGCTTATATGATTCAGCTGAGGAATTATACGTGAGAATGCAAGCAATCAAATTCTAACTGCAAAGAAGACACCTGGGACTCTTTGCAATAGATGTAGCTGAGAGAATCAAAAAGGGTTTCTTTTTGTTTGTTTTTGTTTTGTTTTTTTTTTCCAAAAGTGTGTAGCAAGATACGTGAGATGAATATGGTGAGCAGAGCCAGTTCAGTTTACTTTCCTATAGGGAGCCAATAATGCATTCAGACAGGAAAAAAAAAAGTTTACATCAGTGATTGCCATTTACCACTCAAGGAACAGGAGAGCAAGTCAATTTCAGTTTCTAAACATCACAATGAAAAGATATCTTGTTGTATTCCTAACCTCCTTCAAAAAAGATTGAAAAATAAATTAAATATGCATTATAGTGAAACAGATGAAGGCATACATTGATAAGACTGCTTTCTGTAGGGATGACAAAAGCCATAAAGCCATCATCTATGCATAGGTACACAGAATGACCTGTCTTTCTGCTGCTTCCCTGGTGCTGCAAATGAAACTACACAAACACTGAGATCATTCCTCTTCTGGCTGCCGTCTCGGCCCTTAGAAAATTCCAGTTTTACATTCATCTATGTTAAAACTCCTTCACCACCACCCCGCACCCCAGTCTCCCTAAGCTCATCGTTATCACTCTGAGGAGCAATCTTTTTTAGTGTGTCAGCAATTTACCAACAGCGTCTTCCCGTTTCCATGTCCAAATATATCTTGATTACTTCACCTTCAGCTGGATCCCCAAAAGGTCAAATACTATGAAGAACAGATACTTACTGCAGATCAACACTGAGCCCTACACATCCTATGTAATACAGTTATATAGCATCTTGAAAAGGAGCATCCTGTTAATTAATTAAGACCCCTGAACTGATTATATGGCTCGTACACAGAGATACCTAATTAGGGGCGATGATAGTATACCAGCTAATAATAGTGTAAGAGGCAACTTAAAGAAGACTTTAATACTTTAATAAAATAGATAAAATTGAGGGCATGTGGCACAGTTCCTTCCTAAACTTTCATTGGACAATCAGAGAGAGCTTGTGCATCATACCATGTTCCTCCTCTCCCCCGTCACACTGTGCTCTCACACATAGAGCAACAATTCCTATTAAAGTTAGTGAATGATGGTCTGCTATCTTTCAGTAGAGGATACAATTGCACATGTTGATCTTTTGTAGAAGTGCCGGGGGTGCTGCCACTCTCATGCTGTTGTCAATTTCTGAAGAAAGCTCTCTATGTGATGTAATCAGGAGCAGATATAACTCACTTCAGTATTTACACATTTAAGGCTGGTCTGCCGAAAAGTCATTAATCTTGCACTGAAATCTACTTCTATGTTCTATTCAGCAGATCATGCTGTTTAGTCCTGGAAGGTTCTTAGACCTACTTAAAACCAGAGCTATAAAACTGTGAATGATTCCTAATTATTTAAACCACTGTTTGTTAATAATCTTTTTTGATATGAAGTAACATCGTTAAATATGTGGATACTCAATTATGGGTTTTCAGGTTTTGGGACCACCCCCACCTTACTACGCCCTACGAATAATACATAACAGCTGATTATTAGTCAACATGATACATTAACACTGTTTCAGTGTGGTTACTTGTAATCAATTGGTATTAAGTAAAGAATCATTGTTGTTGTTGTTGTTGTATTTCAAAATGCTCATGATGATCATTTGAATGCACTTTGTAATTTCTTAAGAGCTTCCATCTTTATTTATTTAATTTATGGAATGTATAAACTCTAGTCCATGAGATTGCATCTTCTGGCTTCATTTTTTCCTCATAGCCCCCCCCCTTTGTCATCAGTGAAGGGAGTTTGTAATGCACATCATGTGAGTTCTGAAGCTGTAGAATATTCAAGAGCTCATCTAGGCAGTTGTGTGCACCATGTCCCATGAACTAACTTACTTTCTTCCAGCCTCCTAGCCCTGAGGCCTGCAGACATCACTCAATATCCAGCCACCCCCAGAGAAGAATTATCCATCTTCTCCACTGAAAACAGCCCCCCTCTTGCTTCTCTGTGAGGCTCCAAGAGGCAGTGAACATGCATGAAAACCCCCTATGGTGACTGCATGGCTTAGAGAATAACAATGTCAGTGAGATATATTGATAATCCCTGCAGAGTTGCCAAGCTAACAGAGTATCGTTCAATGAAACAGTTGCAAGGGATGCAGCCAGATGAGGAAACAGGAAAGATGTAACTGACTTTACAGGGTCATTGGATTTAAAAGAGATACAAGAGGAGGCAATCTCCACCTTATATCGATGTGTAAGTTATGTCAGTAAGAGGAAACAAATAATAAAGCTTAAAGTCTTGTGTTTTGATTATTCAGCTTGTAACTGCTATCAATATTGCTGTATCAGTTTGATTAAACTATTTGAAAGTGGAATGCCATCTCAGTCTGCCAGTTTGTTCTGGAGAGGTAAACAACATGGTACAAAAAAAGTACATGAGCAAAGAGACCAAGGCTGAACATTTGCTTCTGAACTAAGTTTTTATCTGTGCCTACGAATTTATGGTTGGAAAAACTCCCCTGTACCTGTCAACTATTGACCTGCTTAGTTCATCTCTTAGTCCATGGTCCTGATTGGTTGCTCTTCCATAAGCTTGTAATTATGCTGTTACATTACCAAGGTAAGGTAATGACCACTATATGCCATTTCAGCGCTATTTTATTATTCCGCCTCTGTGGAGACAGCTTCTAATTCTTATTATTATTCTTATCAGATTTTTTCAAGGAGAAGAGGGATGATGCCCTCCCACTTTCCGCTGAGGTGAATTATTATTAAACCACTAAGTGTTTAGAGCAGCAGATTCTAACTAATATGTTTGTTTAAATAAGTAGGACTCCTATTCAGCATGGAATGCAAACCATGTACAACACGAATTCCTCGTACAACAGAAACCTGAAATAATTCCATGAGCAAGCAGCAAACTCCTAATATCCACCTGAACATTGTTCTCCCATTACTTCATAGAAAACAACTGAGAATGCTGTTATGCTGTGCCAGTAATACCTCAGAAAAGCAGATGTATCATTTTTTTCATGTTTCCTGCTCAGTCACTGCAAATACTCCATATTTAAAGTATAAAGATGAGGTTTGAGTTTAAAATTAATTCACAAGATTTCCAATAGTAAAACTTCTTATGTGACTAACGGGTTAATGTTTGTGTATGTTATTTAACATTCATTAATTCAATGTATAAGAGAAATAGCTAGATAAACAAAAATGCAGAACATCATTTAAATACAGCAGTCTTACCTTCTGTCGAATCTCCTCCTCCATCTTGACGGGTGAGCCAAGCTCTGCCACCTGTTTGACTCCTTCGCTGGCATAGCCACCATACTCCCACAGCACATAGTTCTTAGAATGGGAGGCTCCAATTATCGCTGACCAGTGATTGGCTCTCCCTGTTGGTGAGCAATTTCTTTAGTGCACGACCACAAGAACCAAAAAAGTGATTATTTTAAAATGAGGTAAAAGGCAAACCATATAAACATTCTGCAACAATTTACTGGTTAAAACCGTGAGAGAAATTAACTGGAGAAAATGGAATCGCTAAATTCCTATAAACAACAAATAGATCATCATTTATTTTATAATAAACTTCTGTGTTGACTACCAGTCATCCTCATTAAATGTTTGTAGTCATTGGCCATAAAGCATAAGTCTGACACTGTTTCTGCTTCATCACTGATCTCTGGTTTATCATAACCACTATTTGGGAGAAAGCCAAGAGAGCTCATGGACAGAATAGTGTTGCATTTATCATTTAAGATTTATAACAATCCTCTGGCTATTTCTTAAGTTTTTGTACCAGAGCTTGTTTTTGACTTTTATATTTCAGTTATTCCTCTACTCTTCTCAGGTTTTCTGAGATTGGCTGTCTAACCAATAAAAAATAATACATAAGTGTCCCTACGTTACTTTGACCTTAAGACATGTCTGTGATAAAGCCTTTCTGCTGGAGACCGTTAGAGCAGCAGGTCAGACCCTCTCAGGGCAACAGGGGAGCAATACATCAACCTCTGACATAAAGTCCAGGAACTCAAACTGCCCAGCTCAAAACAATCAATGAGAAACCTGGTCCCCAATTACACATGTCTCTACTAATAATTAGCCTAGTGACAAACATGATGAATGTCCTATCAAAAATGTGGTCAAAAATAGTTTTCAGTGAGGATGCTGAGCACAACCCTGAAGAGTCAGAGTATGGCACATGAGCAAACATTCCAACCACGTTTCACGTTACAACTCATCAGCAATGCTTCTCTGTATCAAGCATTCATCTAATGACAGGGGAGAAAAAACAGCAAACCAAACCATGATGTTCTATCAGACCAGTCACTTTAAAAAGCGTCATATAATTTCCTTCTGCAATTTACACCATTCCAGTTGCGTGACGGAATGGATCCACACATCCTCTAAGGAACTGCTTAGTCTACACTCTGTAATGTTAATCCCTCAGAAATCACCAAACCTGTATCGAATCTGGGTGATGTGCAGTGATGTTCCAATGCTTATTTTCACATTTCCTTCTGAAAATTGCATCTCTCTTCTCACAATATTTATGGACATTTTTCACATTGTGCCAAAAGGCCTCGTCTTCAAAGGCCTCTCCAAAGGCCACAAAGCCTTACATTAACACTGTCCCACACAGAGCTCCACATCTATAAACAAATGTTTGATTATGAACATAGGGCAGAATGGGCAAAGGAGTGGCAGTTTTTATACTGCATTCGCATTACACTTTATTCCTATCTGCACGATTTGTCCTTAGTTTGGCTCCACAGTGGAATGTATATCGAGGTTTTATGTTGTAGTGCAGGCCTGCTTTACTCCCTAAGAATAACAACAGATTCTGAGGATAATAAACAATTTGTTTTCATAGGGTTGATATTTCTCTGTCTAAAGCAGATTATAATGCAACTAAAAAAAAGGAAGCTCATACTGCCAACAGCTTGGCTAGATTGTAAATCTCTGACACATTCAGCCACTAGTTTCAACATCAACCCATCTCCACTTCGCTTCTCTGTCTATTGAGACCTTTGATCCCTCTGGGCATTGGGTTCTCTACAGATTATACAGTAGAACAGTGCCATACAAAAGTGAAGAACGCGGTGACTTGAGGTAATGTAAATGTATGAAAGTAAAAATAAATAAATAAATAACTTTAAAAAAAAAGCTATGTAAGAAAGAAAGGTAAACAAGGCTGAGTTTTAAAGAGCTCTTTCAGTGTCTTTGGGGGAATAAGATCATGTGGTAAAACCTGTCAAATAACTGGTCATGCTGAGATTCATCCAGCTACACAGTGAAGCAACCTCCAGATAGTCCATTACTTCAAGGATCATCATCACGTATTCTTGCAATAACGTTTAACTTCATAATTTGCAACTAATTAATAATCTGTCATTTCTTAGAACAAAAATTGGCTGTTTCATTGTATTGATTGTCATACCTTTATCACAGGCAAAAACATGAACTATTCTTTCTCTCTGTTCTTTTTTCACTTAAGCCCATAAATTAGAGTCCCTCACTTTTTCTGCATTTATTTTTCTCTGAAGTCTATTCTCATCAGTATATTGATTGGGGCAGCAAGAACACAACCTCAAGCGGAGAGTGGTGGTAATCCCCTGTCTTAATTTACTCCCAATGAGGCAGTCTCAAGGTCATCCAGGCAGCCCACAAAAGACTGTGTGGGTGTGTATGTGTGTGTGTCTGTGTGTAGTTGTGAGTATGACATTTGCTTTAGTCTGTTTAGAGTGACTGTTTTTGGGAACCAGGGATACAATTTGCAGGAGTCATTCACTACAGATAATTGTGAACATTCTGTGAATTATCTGCTTTCACAGTTGCTAAACTGACTCATCAAAGTGTTCTTCAAAGTACTATTTGAAATCAGTAAAGGGTAGGAAAATTAAAACATAGTGGTGAGAACACCTGGTGAGAACACTTACTTGGGTAGTCTTTGGGATGCAGTTTCTCAGACCAGTTGCCATAGAAGGTGACCCTGTACTTGGCTGTACCACAGGCACAGCAGTCCAGGAGTGGTTTGTCAGTGGCTTCTCCAAACAGCGGCTCTGAATCAGAGGAAAGAGCAGGGACACAGGAACACAGGGCTGCTTATTTACAAGAAGCAATGCTATACACACACCCAAACACACAAACACACACACATACACCCCCAAACACATACACACACACACACACACACACACACACACACACACACACACGCACGCAGGGACTTTGATCAGCCTCTCGGCATGCACCATCCAATGTTACGCATGGCAGGGGGTCCACATTCATTTAAGATCATTCCCCTGCAAGTACAGCTGTGACAATGAGGCATATGATGCAAGCAGGCCTGAATCAGGGCAGGGGAGCTCCCAGATAGGTGTAGGAGGAGAAGAGTAAGAAGAAAGAGAGAACACTGTCTAGATCACATCACACTGAGCACTAGCACTTGGGTGTTAGATGGTAGAGAGAGTTCTTGAAAAGCCGCTGAGTGATATCATCTCTTTCCTGGTAATGAGAGGCTTACCTTTCTCACACATCCGCTTTGTGAGGGAGCCCTCATCCTGGAAGGAGATGATCTTCCTCTGAACGATGCTCGCCCTACCAAGTGAAAATAATCAAGGGAAGAGAAAAATGAGTAAAGAGGAGAGAGTTTAAAATTAGCAAAGAGGGAAGAAGGGATGAAAGAACAGAAGAGAAGAGAAGAGAAGAGAAGAGAAGAGAAGAGAAGAGAAGAGAAGAGAAGAGAAGAGAAGAGAAGAGAAGAGAAGAGAAGAGAAATCATTGTAAGAAACCAAAGCTCTGAAGAGAGAGCAATCTAGAGCCCTATTCATCTAACTGTAATCCTTCAGTGAAAGAAATATTTTTGACTGCGAGCCAGTGCCATTTAAAGGAGAGTTTCATTACAGGATCTGAAAAGAAGCAGATGTGGGTCTCATACTTGTCTACTGTTCACTAATACTAAGAACATGAACCCAACCAAACAATCTCAATCACAAGATATTGACAACCCTTTCTCAGTAAAGAAAATACATCTCTAATTATCTTTTTTCTTCAAAGCTCCTGTGATGAACTGACACTGGCAGCAGAGTTGTTGCTGTTGCTGAACGATATAGCAACAAGAGAGAGCAGGAAGCAGTATTTTGATGCCAAGACACTAAAACTTAGAAGGTATAAAGATCAAACTATGTTCAGTTCAACTCTTTATGAAGAAAACTTAGATAATTTTTAAGCCTTTTTATGTATTACAGAGTAAAATAGGCAGAAATAACGGGCCTTCTCTACAGCACAGAGCACCCTGTGCTGCCTGCAGAATACAGACACTGCAGCCTGGGTGGCAGGAGGAGGCAGGCAGAGAGAGAAAGAACAGGCAGTCCAAGATAAGCCTGATTGACAGGGTAACAGCACAGCCAAGCCCACCAAAGAGATCCACAGGAAAAGAGTGTGTATAGATAAAGATGTCTGAAAACTGACATTAAAGTGGATGCAGCACTTTAAGTAATTTTATCATGGCCTGGAAAAAATCTGAGTAAACAAAAACCCTTCAAGTTCAGCCGCTGAACATCAGCACTCCACAAAATTCATGTTGGTGGCAGTCATGAATGACTGTAGCTAGTGTTGGACCCAGGCCAGATGATTAACCTCTAACTGGAATATTTATGACTTGCTGGTTCTGGTCCAACAACTGGACTGGCTTCCTACTAAGAACTGGCAAACAGAAAGAAAGAGTACGAGAATTACACAAAAAAAGACAGAGTGAGTGAAAGAGTGAGCGTAAAAGAGTTCGCCTTTGCTGACGAACACAGAACACAAATTAGAGAGTGAAAGAGAGAGAGAGAGAGAGAGAGAGAGAGAGAGAGAGAGAGAGAGAAAAGTAGAGAGAAGAGGTCCTCCCTTCTTTGGACAAATTGACATAAAATGGAAATCACTGCAGCTAATTCTTTCCAAAAGAAAACACATCCTAAAAACTATACACAAAAATGACACCATGTTTCTGGTTGTAAATAAAAAAAACATTAATCTCTGGCTACTGAATTCAGGGGTGTCTTGCATCTTAGAGTGAGAGAGAGAGAGAGAGAGAGCAAGAGAGCAACAGAGAAGAACAGAGACAGAAACAAGAGACCCTCCAGGACTGTTGTTTTGAGAGCTCTCCTTATTTCTGCTGGGAGCTAGAGATGTGATTGAAATTTTCTTAATTGAACAGGATTCTGCCTTGAAGCCCAAGCAGCCTTGATGACTCCACTGTCACCAGCTCCCGGTTTGATGATCTGAGGACAGAGCCAAGTGACAGTTGTTTTATTTATTCTTTTATGCCTGTATTTGTTTATTTTACAGCCTTTGTTTCGGGCGAAAATATTGATAGGGGTCTGACAGCTATATAGCTACGTGCACATAACAAAGCTTTTTCTCTCCTAGCCACATTTTAAAAAGTTGAAACAGAGCCAGAGTTCAATATGCCTCTTGCTCAGACAGCATTCTCCTCTACTTCAAAAGGTCTGAGGATGATAGGGTAGGTTATATCTAAAGTTTTGAAGTAACGCAAACCATAGAGAGTGTGTGTATGGGACAGAGAAAGAGGAGTACTCTCTCTCTCTCTCTCTCTCATTGTCTCTCTCTCTCTTCCTCCCACCCCTCTCCCCCAGTAAGTGGGGAAAGGTGGTTTTGTATGGTAGGTGTAAAGAACTATCGCACAAATCCCCACACACCAGCACACTTATTTAAAGGCACTGCCAGTGCCACTCTAATTGTTCATGCTTTAATTCAATCTCACCTCAATTTCACATATCTAGGAGAAGGAGGAACCAGGAGAAAGCCTGCTCACTTTCTGGGGCTGGCTAGGCAATCAGCTGCAGTAATGGTTATTTAACTTCCAATTTAAATTCTATCAATGAGATGTTATTAAGGGCAGACTCACTTTCTTGCATTTACACTGTTGATGCTATTCACCTAATTGTGCGTGTGTGCGTGTGTGTGTGTGTGTGTGTGTGTGTGTGTGTGTGTGTGTGCGTTTAAAGAGAAGAAAATAATTTTCAGGTACTGGATTCTTGGGCACATGAATCCCATGCCATTCATGATCATATACAAAGCTAATATCACACTAGATGAAGGTGTGATGCTACAGACTACATGTATTAAAAAGGACATGTGACTATGACATGCTATTCATTTTTAAAACATTTCAGTTGGTGGAAATAATCCTGCCAATACTGTGACCGTGGCAAATGTTTGTTTATGTCCAATACATTGAGCAGTCAAAGGATTCGTTGCTTTATGTGAAGCTCAATTCTCTTTCTTCAATTCTCCTCTCTTTCTTTATAAGCAAAAAGATAAAGTGTCTTTTTTAGACCATTAACAATAGATTAAAAACCAGGGAAACAGAGGGATATTGTAAAAAAAACAGTATCCCTCTTGAAGGCAACCCTCAGTTCATCCCATTGGAGGTTACTCTTTGTGTCCCTATCTGACCTCCTGATCCTGGCCTTTTGGAGGGAAATTCACCACCACAACTCACTCTTTCCAAACATCTGAATTCTCAGACAACATTATCAGCTCCACAGTTACTGCTAACCATGCTGGGGGAAAAAGCAGCTCAAGTCTGTTCCACCATCTTATTCAAAGGGAAAAACTAATATCCATGAGCAGACATGCGTGCATGTGCGCACACACACACACACACACACACACACACACACACACACACACACACACACACACAGAGCTTCTATCTTAACGAATAAAAAATTCTAAGATAGGATATTTGACGGACAAGCACTCATCATCAGCAGTGTGGAATTAAAACCAAACATCCCAGTACCAGTGATGAAATTTTGATCTCTGTCCCAGATTAGACAAATAATATCAGGCGATGGATAACTTTGCCTGTGTGTGTGTATGAGTGAGAGAGAGAGAGAGAGAGAGACAGAGAGAGGGAGAGGGGGAGGGGGAGAGAGAGAGAGAGAGAGAGAGAGAGAGAGAGAGAGAGAGAGAGAGAGAGAGACAGACAGACAGACGGACGGACGGACGGACAGACAGACAGACAGACAGAGGGGGGCGGTGTTTATGTACTTCTGTTCTGTGGGTGTGTGCATGTACTTCTGTTTTTAGCTGACTGGCAGGCTGGCTAGTGACCATTTAAGCAGTGTGGTTTTAGAAGCACCTGCCTCATTTTTCTGGCAAACTTCTAATTGGGGTCAGCTTTATGAGCTACTTGCAGAAACAGCAAGACTACAGAGCAATACATTTCACTGGCTTTCCCAAATCTAATCTAATCAGCCATCTTCTGATGTTCCTTTTTTATTCTTTGGTTTTGTTTCAAAGATTGTTGTGAGCAGCGCATAAATGCCCACTGTTTTTATTACATTTGCATGTAAACTAAAGCTGGAAGAGTCTCCTCAGACTACAAAAGAAACAATTAGCAGTTTACACTCTAAGCCTCCGGATGGTTCTTTCTCAGTACAGCTATCACTATTCTCTGCAGCTCTCTTCCTATCCTAAATCACTGAATCACTATCTCTGTTATACAGTATCCTTCATTTCTCATGCTGTCAATCTCTCTCTCTCTCTCTCTCTCTCTCTCTCTCTCTCTCTCTCTCTCTCTCTCTCTCTCTCTCTCTCTTTCTCTTTCTCTCTGCCCCCCCCCCCCTCTCTCTCTCTCTCTCTCTCTCTCCCTTTGTCTCTTCTTAGGGTTCTTGGGGTTCTGTGTCTGTAAAGTTGGGGTGAGAGACAGAAGTTACAGAGACATAGTCAAAGTGAGAGGGAAGCTCATCAGTCATACTGACAGGCCCATAATAACGTACATTAATAAGAAATGCATGCCGCTTTTACGACAGCACGTCACGACGGCTCCGAATGACAGCCACGCTCGGGTCTTTAATAATGCAGTGATCAGAATGTCATGTAGGGCAAAACCTTTCTGTTTTCCTTTCTCTCTCTCTCTCTATCTATCTATCGATCTATCTCAGATTTATTTCCCTCTACTGAATAAGTTTCACTGTGATTCTGTGATATGATGCTCAGACAAGTCCGTAAATGCCGTTTCTTCTTTATGTCAATGATATATAACAATATGTAGTGAAACATACCCTAAGGCACATAACAACATCAATTACTGGCTGTGACTGTGTGCACGGAGCATAGCTCTTTAATGATCAAATCAGTATAAAACATGAATGCGATCTGAAGTGAAGCATGGTTGGTCAAGGGCTAACATTAATAATTAAATACATATTGCAAGTTCATTTTATTCACTCCTCTCATTTGCAGCTAGGTGATTAATTAGGCCACAATGTCGATTTTCTCTCATCATCAATTAGACCTTATGTGAATTCCCACACACTCTTTAGATGAAATCAATGACTATACAACTCAAGCCCAGCGTAGAGCAACCTAGAACAAGTTGAACTAGTCTCATTGTGGCAAGTCATTCTAGTGTATCCAGGACACAGTCACTCATAATATCTCTGTTAAACTTGCACTAAAATAGATATTATTGCACAGGATACACGACAGGTTACTTAAGGGTTTGCATCAAAAACATTTGTAACAAACTGGGATGTGTATGGGGAGTGAAACTGTAAATCTACAATAATTTCAGACTATATATTCCAAAACCAATTTAAAAAAAAAAAGAAAATCTTTTTCTAATTAATTCAATAGTTCCTGATATAGAAGTCTTAGTTATTATAGCCAAGGGGCTGTTTAAGTTCCTACATCATATTTTGCAATGCCATATTTTAGACTGCAAAAATCTACTTTACCATAACTGTTTAACTACTGGCATTGTAGAACTGTTGTAGGACTAACTGTTGTAGGACTAACAAACACTTACAACATTTACAAATCATAAATAGTACTATAGCTCCTTGCCACACACAAGGAGGGGGGGGGGGGGGGGGGGGGGGGGGCGTCATAGGCTAGTCTTGGTACTGAAAGTTTAGGATAGCTTTTGTTCTTACTTCAGTAAAATACAGCCACTGCCTGTGGGGGGCGCTGTCCAAAACACCTGTATTCTGGTTCTTCTGCGAGGAGTACTCTCTGTCACTGCAGGTGGACAGTTTGTCATAAACTGAGTGTCCTCCTCATCAATGATCTGCAAAAAAGAAAAAGTGCACATGCATCAATAAATGTGTACACACACACACACACACACAGAGAGAGGGCGAGAGAGAGAGAGGGAGATACACACACACACACACACACACACAATCTCACAGTAAGAGAGACAATATAGTAGGTGTGACACTGAAAATAGAAAATAGACTGCACTAATGGGGGTATTGAAAAGCAAAGATTTGCAAAGAAAGTATTCCTTGCAAACTAATTACTGTTTTCACTGGTGACCTTTCTAGTTGAAAGTCAATGGACAGATTATTTTGATTCATTTCCTGAATCTACTAAATCTGCTTTGTTTCTAATGTGAGGAAGAGGGCATTATGTAAAGATAATTGTGTCTTCCATTGCACAATTCATGCAAGGGTCTAAATTATACTTAAATTACCCTCAATTACTATCAGCTAATTTCACAGTGATTATAGAATTTTGTCATTTGTTAAATTACATTTCAATTCAGTTGCATTAAATTGCAGTAATGATGTTCATATCGACATTGGGGACAGTTAACCCTGAAGACCCACACATGATAATTCTAACATACTCAGTCTCTACCTATAATGCGCTGCATGTAACACTCTCATCTTTGTATTCACGTTTGCCAAGATGACAGTTTCACATCTTATTCATAAACATCCACAATCATTACCATTCACATCACAGTTAGTGTATTTCCGCATGCGTGTGCGTGTGTGTGTGCATGTGTGTGCGCACATGCAGGGGAACGGACGGTAAATATATCTGGAGTTTGTCCTCCACAGAGTGCTGTCATACAGAATAGTTCAAAGACATAGCCCATTATATTCCTCACAATATCCATCACTCAGGAAACCAACAGTGTTCAATAATTAGCAATGAAGTTATAATCATGTAATCAAGAGAATGCCCTTTATAAGCACTAAACGGCACAATTACATTCATTATCACACTACAATGTTCCTAGCCAAACGATTTACTGTGATGAATTTTCATCTGCAAGATCTTCTGGAAAGATAAAACTCAGGCACAACTTTCATTTTAAAGGCAATATCAAATACTTAGGTCATAAAAATCACATCAAAAGCAGGTAAGTTACACAATGAGACCAAGTAAAGTTTCAATTGTCCACTAATACTCCATATTTTGTCTTCAATTTTGCCAGACACAAACTCTAACTTTCTGTTTAAATAAGTAATGATCGAGTCTACAGAAAGATCTGTTTCTTTTGACAGGATCACAGAATTAAACGTGCAAAGCTTCGTCCCTAGACAATCCTAACACTGCGAAACTGTCAGCGTAGGATTCTGGCTGTCTTGTAATCTTCTGAGCTAGTTTATATTGGACCAGCATCTGCGTCTATGTCCCTGATTTGTAGCCAATCCACTGCACTAACACTCCAGACCAGACTAGAGTAATAAAAGAACCCCCATGTTCCCAGAGAGTAAACGCCAGCTATGTGAATGGAGGCTGTGCATGTGTTCATCTCTAGGACACCCCATAAGAATGCTCTAAAAGCCAGCTGTGAAAAGCAGCTAACCTGCTCTGGCCAACCTTTGACCCCTATACATAGCTGACTGAGTGAGTGTGAGCCAGCTGCTCCAGCTGAAACAATAACAAGCAACGTCAAACAAACCCTGACACAGCAGACAAACTGAGAGAGAGGAACATTTCAGGAGGAAAGGCATTTTCAAGTAAAGCCGATTCTCAAAAAAAAAAAAAAAATTGGAATCCCTTTGGTAGGCCTGTATCCCTTCTAGTAACTGCTCTCAGGTTACAATTGTCACAGTCAATAATACAATCAATGATGACTTTTTTTTTTTTTTTTTTTTCAAATCAGTCAGTCGGTCAAAGAAAGGTACTGAGTTACCACTCCTAGTGCCAGCTAACCTCCCATGAGAACAAAACAAAAAGTGCTTTTAGAGCAGTCAGAAGCCAGGCAGAAATAGCTGAGACTGTGCACGCTTCCAGATTTCAAATAAGCTGTACTTCAAATAACCCTGGTCACTGGAGGTTTCTCTGTTTTTGTGGATTCCAGAGGAAAGCAGAAAGCAAGAGCCCTTTTGGGCAAACTCAACCTTGGGGGAAGAAGGGGGGAGTGTTAGAGAACAGCTCCATGTGACTGTCACTCCAGGCACTGACACTCCACTAAACAGCACAGCCCTGTGAGACTGATGCTGGGTGGGCGCTTTGATATGAATGCCACTCCTGGCAGCAGAGTGTGTAGCCCTGGGTCTCCTGCGCTGGTCTGCTCTCAGAAGGACCCAGAAAGAGTCAAGCAGCCAGAGAGAGAGGAGAAGGTACATCAGGTCCCTGCACTCCTGGGGTAGGCAGCCACACTGGGGCCAGACTGAAGCCGCACAGAAAGAGGAAGGAAAGAGTGCATTGAAGAGAAAAGAAAATAATTATTTGGTTGGGCATGACGCAAGGTTTTGGTACTCCAGCCATCCTATTCTTTCTATCTCGGGTATGCAGATGGAGAGGCTCTGAGTTATCATTAAGTAGAGCATTATTTGTTTGTAAATGAGCCACTTTGACTTCCTTTATGGCGGTTCAAGGGAAGAGTCTTCTGTTTAGCTCCAGTAACTTCATAAGGACACCTGCAATTCTCCACTCTTGTGGTGTGTGTGTGTGTGTGTGTGTGTGTGTGTGTGTGTGTGTGTGTGTGTGTGTGGCAGACAGAAAGATAGAAAGGGAGAGAGAGAGAGAGAGAGAGAGAGAGAGAGAGAGTTCAATAGTCCATATACGTGTTTCATTTCTTCCTGCACCAATGACTGTATAACCACCATTATCGAGCAAGAGCAGGCACACCCACTGGGGTGAAGTCAGAGAAGGTAAAATGCAACTTCATGCAATTCACTTTGCCATACAAAACAGCTACGCCATTCACCAAATACTAGGTTCAACAAAATAATTACTAAGTAATTCATAGAAGAACGTGACTTTTTTTATCGACCACTATTGAGGAGCCTTCTGCAAATTGTACATTTTTCCAAATAATCCACCCCTGGTGCCCTCATCATTTCTGGATTAAACTCAGTCAGGCAGTGTATCGCTGACACACTGGGTCTGACAGAATGATTCGTCTCTTCCTTTCCCCCCTGACATTTCCAAGAGCGTAGCACACCACAGCAAGCAAGACTTTCAGAAAAAGAGACTCAAGACTAGCACTAAATAACAACGGCATGAAATCGATTTCAAAAGCAAATAAAGCAGAAAACAGAACTCTGTGCTGCCAACTCCAAAAATAACAAGAACAGAAATACAAATGAAAATTAGCAGAAGTATATACATACATACATATAAAGTCTCCTGTTCTCAAAGGTCATTTTTCAGTTTTATTTTGAAAGCAACTGTAATAAGACAAAATAATTTTGGCAGCTGAAAAAAATGGTGATCATTACAATGCGGTGCACGGGACAAACTAAGCAGACATGAAAATCTAATATGGATATAGCAAGTCTCCAAACTAAAAATGAGCCTCCACAGAGTTCAAAATTCAAGCTTCATTACCCAGTACAGACAGCAAGATCTGAGCACATATGAGTGCCGGCCTTAAAGACTCTCTTAGCTGCAATGAGGTAAAAGCAGCAGTGAGTAAGACTGTTAGACTTGATAAGTCAGCATCACATACCTCATAGTCATTAGGGCAGTTACATACAGGTGAGCACCCATGGGAAGAGAAAGATGGCAGAACTGATGAGAGAGCACAGAGCTGGCAGCTTGCAAAGGTGAGGGAGATCCCCTAGATACCTGACCTTTTTCTCTCCCTCAGCAACTCTTGTACCCTAGAGGCAAGCCCCTTACAGAGCAATGCTGTTCCTCTGAGTAATTACATCTAAAACAGCAATGCTGATATCTGCCTCAGTGCCTTGCACAATACCTTTGGGGTCACAAGGCTTGTTTCAAAAGTTAGTGTATCCTTATTTTCCTGAATTTAGAACAAGGAGGAAACTTACTTTGGCTTTCAGTATTCAGATCTATTTAAGCAGCGATTTATGGTTCAGAAATCTGAGAAAGCACCATCACTGTTAGCATAAACTAGCCACGAGGTTAAACTGGTTAGTCTTCCAATGTTTTCACAGTTTTTAAGTAAGATTCAAACATTGCCACGTGTAGCATAACAGTGAACTCTTAAGACAGATGGTAAGTTCAATCCATTCTCGTTAGTGCTTTGAACTATGTATCTTAAATATAGTATCTGGAAGACTGTTTACAGACCACTTCCCAGCTAAAAAACAGAAAACAATGTATTTTCAGTCAAATCTCTGGACATTTATGCCTGGCTGCTTTTTAAAGTCTAACCCCCTCACCCTTTTTGTAGAGCTTGGCCTGAACTCTTGATGTCCTCATTGCACTGGATACCAAAATACTCTGATCCCTCAGTCCCCACTGGAACATGCGTATGCTGGGCACTCAGTTTGCATTTACACCTCTCGGTAAGCCAGTTTATCTTTCCACAGAATGAGATTCTCTGAGCATGGCTGTAAAGTGGAGAGAGACAGAGAGAGCACCCCGCTTCATGTCCCTGCCAGCCAGCACACCACTTAGCGTGTTCAGGGGCCTGTGAAATGGATCCACCATGGACATAACGCATCAGAGCTCATAAATGGAGGAATTCCAGGAGGCGAGGTGAGAGTAATCAAAACACCCCTAAGACCATGTGTGAGACAGGAAATCACTTTCAGAAGTAAAGGCTCTGGGAAGTGTATTTCTACCAGAAGCTGAGATTTATTGTTTATGAGGAGATTTAAGGGCTTTTTCCTCTATTCTCTCATATTGCGTGAGAGCTCATGCAGTGAGGTGGCCCCAGAAGAGGCAACATATGGTGTTGATGTAAGAGCTCTGCCAGGTGTGGCCCAGCGCAATGTTTGCTGTCGTTCTTAGAGGCAGCACAGTATATCCCAGCACCCAGCCGCTGAATGACTCCATTACATTATCACAGACAGCAGAGGCTTCGCAAAGGTGCCCTGCCCTTCAACCAAATGCCTTGTATGTCATGCTCATCCCAGTTGATATGTGTTTCCACCCTGACATGAACATGACACTTATCGTCATTCAGACACCACACTTAATTAACAGCAAGAAGCATGGCTGTCGTTGAAACTTTCTCTAAGCAAAGATATATTTTTATGTAATTAAAATAAAACAAAACAAAACAAAAAAACCCTCACATCACCAAATATCAATGCTCTACCCTGAACTGACATTTTTAATGTGGGAATTTTTTTTCATGCAGTCTCACCTGAAAATTGCCAGCATAATCTTCCTCTTTGTCTCCATTCTGCCCTTCTTTCAATGCAATGAGGGTGAAGCCTCTGAAGTAAGCAGGGTTTGTTGTGTAGAGAGTAACTAAGCACACAAATAAGAAAGCAGGTTACATAAATTAAGCAACAACTAATGTCATGTCATCACATGTCACAGCTCATCATGTTCACCAGTCCACTTAGTAAATTTACCAACGTGTGTTAGACAGCTTGTGGTTCAGCTCCACTATATGAGGGGGTTACAGCCAAAATATGTCCCTTTTAATTATTTTTTGTGTCTTTTGCTTTGTGTATCAGCATCTGGTATGGATATAATACAGTTCCATACCCAATAACTGAATGGCAGGGAGTGTTTACAAACAACTTAAACCTTTAATTCATAATTATTTTTCCTTATGAGAAAAATGGTTGTATTGCAAATATAATCATTAAAAATTTCCTTGTATATGATCAGTAAAAAAGCCGTATGACTGATGACAACATGATATTATGCGACTATAATGTAGTTTGTCTTTGGAAAGTGGAACGAGAAAGTAAACCTAATATTATCCAGCAGTTGAAAGCAGTTTAGGCTTGGCTACGGCACGATTACCTGACATTGGTTAAAAGTTAAGCCTTGATTAATGGAAAATTACAGACTCCATGACGAACACCACTTTAAAGTATTCTCCAAAAGCAGTTCCAAATTATCAGCTATTCAAGGACTGTAGTTTACGTTTTAACGAGAATCGTCGCATTATCGCAAGCTATAACAAAGATCCCTAAATTATAACAAGTGGAATAAATAGTAAAAACAGCAACGCGGCTTATACCTCTGTACGTACTCCCGGCTTGATAATTCTCCGGGTCTCCCTCGACACGGAGCCGAAACTCATTGTAGCTATCTCTTTTCACTCCCTGAGGCTGTGAACGTAAAATCCAACTACAATATCCATCCGATTTGGCTGCTCTTTCCGCAGGTTCTTCCGACAAAGTGAACGCGTTACACAGGGAACTGGTGATGAGACATAGCAACAGAAGAGCACACACATTTATTCCTGTTCTTGACATTGTGTAACTGACTAGTGTTTCTTTGGAAGCGACCGAAAAAACAAGAAATTCAACTATGTCAAGGGTGAGACAAAAATGTTAAATGCGACCACTCCAAAACTCCAGAGGAAACCAAACTTGTCAATAGCGCACTCTCGCAAACCAAAAATGGCACGATCTCTGCCTCCACTACGGAGGTAATGCCATCCTCAAATGAACGGGTGCGGAATCCAAAGCGCCTTCAATCCCGGAGGGTTGCACAGTGATTTGCTGGAGCGAGAGTGATGGTCGGAAACTCCGGTGTTTACTTAGGCTGTCTGTGCGCAATTCGCAGGGATAGGAAATAGCAGAGTAGAGGGTAGCACTGGTGTCTCCAGGACATCGACACATGGACTGCGAGCTGAATAGATTAAGCCAACATACTTAAAATAAAGCCTTCACATTCCTATCAGTGCTTTCATCGAGTATGAAGCGAGGTGTCATTCTTGGTGCTGTCTCCTATTTGAAAGTCTGCCCGCTGATGTTTGCTCAGATGTGAATCCCACTAGCCAAACACAGAAACAGATGCTTGTCCCAATTAATAATGCATGCTAAACGTTTGGCTCACCACCTTCAGTCTCCTCTGCTCTCCCTCCGCCTCCTTTTCAGTCGTTTAAGTGTGTAAAAAATACAATAAATTAACTGCTACTTTTGTCGGAGTCTGGTACTTAAGAACTGAAAATTATGTTCTCTATTTATAGGTTACCATGCGTACAACAACCGTTACGTTCAAGTAAGGACACGTGAACGCGCGATATTTTAGGGGCAATGTTACTTTTGACTCTCTGTTTCATATTCACAAGAGACCACTGCAAACACTTTGCAGGATAGTAACTGTTTAAAATATTAATTGAAATTGGAGTGATTGGTAAACTGCAAGGTCATCGGTCTCCCCAGTGTTGTTATTGATGAAAGCAGAATATTTTTTTAACTACTTTAAAAAAATATACTTCAAATATTGCTGTTTTAATTAGACTTCACCACTGTATTTCCTGACAAATTCCAGTTCCAGAATTCCGAGAAAGCTATAGAAATTGGTTAAACTGAATGTGAGATATGAGTGATAATGAATTAAGCTATTGACGTTAGATTGCCTAGCATTTTAACAGACTGGGAGGTGGCTGACGCTGAAATTTTACTGATATCGCAGGAAGCATTGTTTTAATGGGGCGAAGGCAATCGACTTGTGTCAGCAAATCGTTCACATGTTTTATGATTGTAGACACTAGGCTATATTGACTCTGTTTTACCCTATACCTTGTAGACACGTTCTGTAAAGTTTCTGCTCGACCTTATTCATTCGTTCATTCATTCACTTATTTTCATGTGTGTTGGTGAGATAAATATTTACACGACATGTGATCGTGTAAATCATGATGAAGGAAAATTCCTTTAATCGTATGCATAGCTACTGATTTCAAACGTTTCAGTCTAACTGTTTTCCCATGAGTCAACAGACGTTTCAGTCATTTATTTAAAATTTAAAAATGCTTAAATGTGCATTACTTGGGAGTGATAGATGTTGGGAGTACACAGAACAGAGAGAATGAGATTCTAAGCTATTGCTCTGTCGAAGACGACGTCGCAGAATACGAGAACAAATCGATGTATGTTAAAGAGCTGAAATGGTCTAAAAGTTAAACGATGTTTTATTGCTACTTTTCACCTCTTGAGAAATTCCAGTCCGCGGGTAAACATGTCCATGTCTAAAACCCCTCTAGGCTTACTTCTCGGGTGCGCAGAAAAAGCAAAGTGAGATGAGCTAAAGATGCGCCTACACGCTTCAAAATCGTGTAAAACGATAACTAAACGGACGCCTGTAAAAGTGATGACGGCGCCGGGCAACAAGCAAAAGAGAATTGTGGCTGCGCCACACCAGCAGGTGTCACAGTAGTGTTCTTATGAGCGCCAGCTTTGTCTTAAGGTTTTGAACTTCCCACCATGGGGCATTGCCAGGGCACTGCGTTACCTATAGCCATTAAAAATTATGTGCACACGACTGAGTGCAGTTTATGATTTTACTATTAGAGTATGAATATGTTTCAGTCTGCATATTTTATCCACAGGTCAATCACTACAATAATATTTCTATCTGTTGGCCTAAATCTATTTGCAATTATTATTTCATCAGTTTATGGCAGCAAACTGTTAGGTAGCGTATATGAAATCTAAAACACTATGCCACCTTTTTAAAACTTTTTTTTATTGTAGAAAGATAAAGAATCAGTACACGAAAGTGTCCTGTGCAGGAAGCAAACGTGTATCTCAGTAGTTGTGCTGACAGGTCCATGCAGATGTATAAAGTGGGGGTGTCCCGATCCGATCTCAAATGTCGGTATCGGGCGATCAGGGCATTTTTTAACTGATCGGTATTGGCTTTATTTGAGCACGACCCTAAGCCCGATCCTTTGGTTTACGTCAGCTGTCACACAGGTGTAGTAAACAGAGAGCATAATTTGTGGCAGGATGCTGCTAAAATGTCCGAGGTGTGGAAATATTTTGAATTGGGAAACGAAAGCAGTCCAGCAGCCACTTGAAATGTTTGTAATGCCAGCATTTCGCGAGGCGGTAGGAACTGCGTTCAATATAGGCTACTACTGCATTGATACGGCACCTAAAAAATAAACACTCAACGGAATACAGTGACCTCACTCAGGTAACTCAGGCAAAGGCTGCTCCGAGGCAAAACACATTGGAGGATATACATTTAAAAGGAGAAAGACATTTCCTCGAGACAGCAACAATGCCAAAAAGATTACCGAGAGGATAACTGAATCAATCACTCTGGAAGACGAGTAATTGAACGCACCTCTGGTTTTCGTCGTCGCCTTTGGAGCCACGGTACCCCTACACTCTCGACGCTACATTTCAGACACTGCCCTACCGCTTTACAGCAAGGTTTACTTTGATATGTTGTAAAATAAAAAAAAAAAGATAAATAAAAACAGCGAAGGAACAGCTTGGATGCAGGCGTTTTTTTCTTAATGCATTGATATACAGTTGTCAAGCATGTGCATTGAACTGATATTAATACCTTCAGTGTACTTGAAATGTGCACTGTGCAACTGTATTATCTAGGAAAATACAAGTATCGGATCGGGACTCGGTGTCGGCAGATACTCAGTATGAAATTTCTCGGATCGGGAGCGGGGGCAAAAAAACTTTATCGGGACATCCCTAGTATAAAGTGTAGTTATGATGCTGTCTTGAGGCTTTGCAAGCTTAGAATGTTACAATTCTCCCATGAGATTTTTTTTGTATGACCTTAGTAGTTGCTCTTTTAAAAAAGTAAAAGTTTATAGAGTTAAAACTCATCCACATAATATGTCTCTTTTTAACTCTGCAAGCAGCTGTCTGAATCCAACTTTATGTCTGGGCCTTCATGTGCATTTCCCTGTGCATTATATATCCTATGAGGAATTATGGATCAAGAGGCAGAATCAAATTAGCTTCATTTGATCAGTGCAGAGAGATGACTAGTTGCAGAGCGAAGACCCCTGCTGTGAAGCCATTAGCCTGCATTCGCATAATGGTTCATGGATAGAAAGAGAATCCCTAACCATCTTAATATCTCTCATATTAAAAACACAATCATTTGTCTCAACCAAATAGAAGTAAAAGAACGCAAAACTTTATAGTTTAGGGGAATTCTTACATAAATACAGGTGACACAAATGGCTGAGATCACAGACAACCTTTCCAAAGCATGGGTTGGTTGACAAGGCAAAGAATACCATTGTGACCTTTCTCCACTACTAATACCTATGAAGGCTTACTTATGCACTCTTTCATAGCTTGGATGGGTAATTGAACAAACAAATAACCTGTGCCACTCTAAAGCTGTTTAGTCTCAGTGAGTGAACTGAGTGAATTATGTCTCTATTTTCAGCTTGTGCTTTTATGCCATACTCAGACTTCAGGCCCCCATTAATACGTTTTGACGTATCTCTAAATGCCCAACTGAATATATCTGCATTCAAAGGGTGTGCAGCCCTTCAGAAGCCATTACAGTCAGTCAGAGAGGATGGCTTGCAGTGGAAATCCCCAGGTAGAGGGGGAACTCAAGCGTTACTCATTGGGTTTTTGTCCTCCATTCCAGAGGGTTGTGCCGTATCCGAATGGCTTTGAGGAAATCACACACCCTGTCAGAGGCTATTGAAACTCTCCACAGACCTCTGTGTAGGTCAGTGAAACTCTGTTGTAGGAGAGTGCAGACCGATACGCAAATTAATTTTCGTATTACATTTCAAATGAAATATAGAAATAAATGTTCGTGGATGTTGCTGAAAATACGTTTTCTTTCCTCATTAGATTTCTCTGAGTTTCCCTTTTTTATAACGTGTTAATAAGTGGCTGGCTCCTGTTGAGCAAACCAGTCGCAGCAACATAAAAACAGCATTAATTAAATTAGTGCTTATCATTAGCACACAGAACCTGTAAGTATTTAGTCACACAGTACTGATGTGACATTTGACAGAGTGGACATTCTGGCTGACAGTCATAGAAGGAAATGGATGGCATTACAGAGCTGATTGATAACTTGAGTGGTGTCAACATTGCAGGCCAACAGCTGAAGGCTTCACAAAGGGCTCAGACACATGTTGACACAGATTTAACACAGCTTAGATTAGGTCCAAAAGCCACACTCCAACCTGCAATATGGAGACCAGTGCATTCAGCCAATTGATCTTTCTTTTTATCTCTGACAACTGCCAATTTACCCAATAGATTATTTTTAAACTACTGGAGTTCCTTCCACTTTTCTTATGAACATAAAACTTAAAAAATATACAGGTTGCCTTCTTCCCAGAGGGGTTTGTAGGAGGTGGTAGGCTTCCACAGGTGATTAAGCAAACTAAAATGAATTAGATTTCACGAGGATAGAATAATCACCCCAACACCAGTCACTGGTCCTGGGTGAATGTTCTATAATTGCAAAATGATCATGATACCCTCAAAATAACAAAACTTTTTCCTTGTGTTGCTCTGAGAATGTGCCAGTGCACTGCACACTGTTTGGGGTTCTGAGCCACCAAATTTTACCCTTACATGAACATAAGACAAAGAAAGAAAGAAAGAAAGAAAGAAAGAAAGAAAGAAAGAAAGAAAGAAAGAAAAGGCTGACAAAACAGCATTAAAAATGGAGTGATGTAAGACATTTTGTTTTGGTGACACAAAATGAGCAACACACCCTTCAGTTAGACATTATATATATATATAAAATAATCTCTCTTAAGATGCATCCATCTACTTTCCACTTCCTGGCAGCTCCTCCACTTAGAAGAGGCCTGATAACAGTGCCTGAGGCTGTGCACCAGAACCTCCAATTGACCCTTCAGTATGTGTGGGTTGGCTCTATGCTGGTTAGAGTGGACCTGCTCTTGGGCACACACGAAAACTCACATATCACCATGGTTGAGAAAAAGTTTCATTGAGATATAATTAAAGATTACGGTGCTGAAAATAATACAGCTTTTTGACAATTTTCCTTCATATTTAACAGATTAAAAAGTGTCTGTCGTGTGAAAAGAATGTGTTACTGTCTTTAATGGTATTTTCTTTCTGCGACACACTAATAAACCATAAGCGGACAGTCTAACGTGCCTTGAGTTACTGATAATGTTTTGTATTTTGTTCACAATATACAAACAACAGCTTTGACCTTTTCTTAAGATTAAGCCTTCCACTTGGCTGGTGACCTTTAGCTGTGTATGAACTGTTTTGGCCAAATAAGCACTCATGTGTACATTGCTGAATATCAAGCCTTGGGGCCTATTGCTATAAACGTCATCTCTGTTTGAAAACAAAAAAAAACAATACTAAACATATTATTGGAAAAAGGCACCATCATTTAATCAAACTCAAGCCTAAGGAAGACAAGGGAAAAACATAAAATGCCTCAAATTTGGCGATATAATTTCCACTGCTTACTTGACTCGCACCACAATATTCTACAATAAGAGACTTTAGTCAGTGGAGCATGAACTGTAATAGTGAGAATTCATTTTGTCTCACCAGAAAAACTGCTCACTCAGTACACTCATTTCTGATTCTCCGATTTGCATCTTTATCATTCTGGATATTCGCCCGGGTGCCTAGATCTGTAAACTATGCATGCATTCTGCAAGGTCATTTGTTTTGAATATAAGTAATTACCAGGGCATACATAAACAGCTATATTAAGTTTAGTTGAA
Organism: Chanos chanos; assembly: GCF_902362185.1. Lineage (NCBI taxonomy): Eukaryota > Metazoa > Chordata > Actinopteri > Gonorynchiformes > Chanidae > Chanos > Chanos chanos. The sequence goes on from NC_044496.1 coordinate 13,379,720, forward strand.
AATACATTGCATGGCATACACACAAAACCTTCAATATGCCCTTAAGGGTACAATATCCTACGCTAAGACATAGATCAAAGCAGAGTTCCATTTACATCTACAAAGTCACAAAAGGGAGAAAAAATAAAATAAACGACCCCAAGGCTTCATAAAACTGGTCAAAACTAAAAACTAACATAAAATTTCAGTTGTTTCATGGAGTATGTGCTTTATTACATAAAACTGTTTTTAATCAAAATAGAAATGAGCAATATTACATAACCATGTAAAGTCCTGTTTCATAATCCCAAACTTAAATGTGCCACAAAAACATGTATGAAATCCAGAAATGTAATTGTATAGTGCAAAACAGCTGAATAAACAAAGAATAATCACATGTAATCAAACCAATAAAGCTTCCTCATTCTAAAATTTTGAAACACACAGTGACATATTAGCACAGCCACAGAGGCAAGAGTGTCCATCTTTCCAGAACCCTTACTGACTCACAGTTCATTAAATTCTGCCCAGAGGGATTTGGAACTGAACCATACTGTGTTTTATGACCAGATTAAGCAAGGACTTCCAACATATTCAGGCTCATGCATTTTTTTAAACATGTAGAGCATCTCAGCCTCTGGCATACAACAGCAGGAAGAATCTAGTTGTCCTCTTCCCCAACATTTGTAAATAGAAAATTTCAAAGACAGTTTCTAGTTCACAACAAGGGAATGAGTGATGAAAAGATCTGAGTGCACTTTATTATTGTATTTCCATACTGTGGTGATAGGGATATAAAGCAGTACAGGCTGAAGTCCAAAACCCCAAATCTCAAAGCTATGCATAAATTGTATGTTTAAGAATCCCTGAGATAATAACCTGGGTGATAACTGATGCAAATAATCATCGAAGTGCATATTTATGACACCATCTTTGTATCCAATATCAAAATGCAAATGCTGACAGAAACTGCTCCAATTTTCTAGTGTACAGAGACTGAATTTCATATCAACTCAAGAATTCTGTATGCTTGTTCTATTGGCCCATGAGAGCTTGTGGAACTACACACCTAAAAACTTTAGGGTTTACTTTTACTTCATCCTGATCCTTTGTCTGTCTGTTTTGCTTTTTTTGTGTGTGTGTGCGTCTCTGTTGCAAGCCTTTTATTAATTCATCAAAAGTGCGGACAAAACACCCACAGCAATGTAGCCTCCTACCTAGGGATAAGCATGTGTTCAGATGTGCAGGACAGAGAGAGAGACAGAGAGAAATACAGTAATCCATTCGTCAGTCAGTAGTGAAAATAAGATTCTTAAGGGGTCTGCTGACAACAGAGATCATTAAAGAACTGTGCAAGTGTATTAGATTCCCCAAAGTAGTAACTGTAAAAAATCTTTTACAACCAATCTCAAACTCTTTCTGTTTCTCTGAAGGTCAGGTAAGACATAAACTACAGCATATTCAAGCAAGGGAAAACTGTCAGATAGTTAGACTGCTGCAATACCAAACTAAGTCGTGTAGGATTGTGTCACAGAACTTAGAACATAGCACTTTACACAGCTTACTCTTGCCTCATAAATGATAAGTTCCTATTCATTTGAAAAAACATATTATCCAACCTGTATATCTCTCAGTGAGGTTGCATGAAAATGAAGTAACAAAAGTAAATGAACTTATCTATATATGAACAATCATGTCGAGGCTAATAGAGCATAGAATAATATCTGCTGTTTAAAAAGGAAGATATAGGAAGGTTCAATTCCCCCCCTTTCTGTGTGGAGTTTGCATGTTCTCCCCGTGTCTGTGTGGGTTTCCTCTGGGAGCTCTGGTTTCCTCCTACAGTCCAAAGACATGCAGGTTAGGTGAACTGGAGACACTAAATTGCCCCTAGGTATGAATGTGAGTGTGTTTGTCTTTGTGTCTGCCCTGCGATGGACTGGTGACCTGTCCAGGGTGTTTCTCTACCTTTCGCCCTATGAGCGCTGGGATAGGCTCCAGCAACCCTAATCAGGATAAACGGCTTAGATAGTGACTGAGTGAGAGAAGTAAACTTCCAGGAGTCCCACTCTAACATCACTTAGGTACAATAAAACTCTGGTGCTGCACAACTCACAGCTTGTAGTCAGGGCCCAGTTTCTTATACATACATGGACACATGTGCCCAATCTTATGGATAATGTCACCACTATTCTATAGATGGTGTACAAGGAGATAGAGGAGCATTTGCTCATCTTTTCACAGTTAACAAAACAGATTTATAACAATTTTATAATATTATACGGTAGCATGTTTCTCAGCATCAAAGGATAGAAATAAGCAAGGATGCAAGTTCAAAAACAGCACCAAGCCGGTCATCCCAGTAATTGCTATGTCACCTAATTATTACTGAGTAAAAAAAAAAAAAAAAAAAAAGAGGACTACATTGTTTGAATTTCAACTCAAGACATAGCAAGGCATCTTGTTTCATAGTCAACTAATGTGAAAAGCAAGAAAGTGTGGTTTGAGAGTTCATTTGGTTCTATGACTTGAAAGAGTGCCACAGAATATCCCACAAAAATGACAGAGGGAAAGGATTCAGAATGGAGCGGAGCGGAGTGTGCTAAAAGCACAGTAATTGCACCTTTCTGTGACTGAGGGGCCTCAGAGATGTGCTTAAAGCTGATGGGACAAAAACTCTGAGAAGGCAAAGAGAAAATTCCATTTATCATTACAGAGCTGACAAATACAGTCTCACCACAACTGACCGGAGACAAAGATGGAAGGAAATAGAAGCAACCGAGGAACAGAATTAAAGTGAGAGGTCTGAGTGTCAAAGGGGTATGAGATGGAGGGAGATGAGGGAGAGTGAGTATGAGTAAGGGTAAAAGAAAAATGCTCCAGCAGTAAATTGCTGTGGTTGTGGTTTCTGTTGAGTTGCACACTAACCCAATGATGACGACGTGCTGTGTGCTTCATCAAACTCTAATACTTCTGTAATGCCTGCAGGGAGTCAAGAGAAGAGTGCTGTGCTGACCCCCACCCCTCCCTTCACTAAATCCGTGTTCTGTCCACCCCTTTTTCACTTTGCTTTCACTTTCTGATGGATGACCTATGTCTGTATCTGTTGTCCAGTGGGCTGGTCATCTGTAAATATTTTGAGGGCAGGACCACTGCTAGGCAGGCCCGGCACCACCGGGGGGGGGGGGGGGGGGGCATAAGGGGGCATCGCCCCCTCAGTGAAGATTAAGGCCTAATTTGAATTATTTATTTTATTTGATTTATTTTCATTTTAAAACACTAATACGTAATTTAGCCCACCATAATTCTCTAAAACCAAAGACACATTCTAGCCTCCATTTTCAAATCCATGCAAATTGATCCACGCATTGTGTTTGGACTCCAAGTTGGCAACTCTCCCACGGTATTTCAAGAGCGTACCTAGCTTAGTTTGTTATCTACCTTTTAACAAGCAAAACTGACATCCAAAAATGGATTTAAAAAACATGATAGAGGACCCTGGAACTAGCGTATCAACCAACACTGACCAACCAGCCACTCAGGACAACACAGGCAAACCAGAAAAAACGACTTTCGGAGAGTAGTCGCTCATGTGAGCATTCAGCCAGGGGACCTTGGGTATGAGAAGCCTGTTGTTTATGTCACTAATAGTTTTGCTGGTTTTATTATAGCCAACCTACAGGACAATATGTGCCTACTACGTTGCACTGCCTGTGTTTGGTTCTGTTCTTCGGTAGAGACTGATTCTCAATTTCCAGCTGCTTGTGTTTATTAGCAGAGGCTTCTCCAGAGCGTTGTATGGGTGACCTGGTGGTTGTTGCTTTAAGCGCTCACTTGCCTTATGTCGGTAAACATTGTTGGCTCTGTTGAAATCAAGCTCAGAGAGTCACTATCACGCGATGGTGTGTGGATGGTATGTGTCTCCTGGGGTTTGTTGATCTGTGTGTGTGTGTGCGTGTGCGTGTGTGTGTGTGCGTGTGTGTGTGTGTGTGTGTGTGTGTGTGTGTGTGGTCTAATGATGCGCTTTTTAAACGATCGTATAGCTGTGCTCAGCATGCGTAATTTTTTGGGTTAATTCATCGCCCCCTCTCTACATTTCAATTGCCCCCCCATTCGTTTTCCGTTGGCGCCGGCTCTGCTGCTAGGCTCTGCTATATGGACATACCAAGGGCCTGAAGTTCCCTAATAGATCCCTGTTATTTTAGACATTTTTTCAGGCATCAAAATTCATATTCAGCTATTTAGAATAGTCATGCCATTAGCAAGTAGTGCTCATCACAATGGTAAGATACATTCAACGTTTGTGTTTAATAGAAAACTGTGTTTAGCAAGCTGTGGGGAATGGCAGTATTGCCTCTCAGTTGTGGCACTTTTTTAAGCTATCAGGTCAAGCTGTACTGATCCTGTAAATTGGTGATAGGTTCAAAGAACAGCCAGATGTGTGGTACATATATTATTCTAGTCATCTGTATAGAATAGCAATGCTAATAGAAACCAAGCCTATTCAGAATATGATTCTAAGTCAGAGAGGAAATTAAATTACATGAAATTAAATCCATTGAAAAGTTCGTTTGTTTGTTTGTTTTACTTTTTTCTTTTCTTTTTGCATGTGTACTTCATCTATGTTTGCCCGTTCTCAGTCAATATAGATATATGTGCTGGTTTAATTAAACTTCATGTTCTGTGCTGTCGTTACACCAGACAGGCATGTCTGTTTTCTATTAAAGCCTTGGAAGCTGGGAAGTCTTTTGGTTTCTCAGTGATGTATGATTAAATTATTTGCTATGTCAACTCTGCAAATAAATGCAGAACTTCATTCCAAAGATAGCCATCACATTATAGCCATATCTCAAAGCTAAACATTCAGGGCCCATCCATTTCTTGGGTTTGTTATTTCCAGTCAGACTTTAAGGTGCCTTCACAGATATTCTCTATTCCAGCATAACCTCTGAATTTTCCCCATGGCATGGATTCTCTCCAGTCTGCACATGAAGCACACTATGCTTTTTCCTATAATGAGGATTCCTCAAAGATTCTTTAGCTGGACCAGTCTAGCTGAGTTTAGGTCAGTGGAAGGCATGACATCAAGAAAACAAAGGAGAAGTCAACCTTCCTAACCTTCAATAATCTCTGATGAGCTTTGATCCAATTATCTGGCAGCAGCTAATGTGAGAACACTGCAATATATTGTCTCACTTTTGGACTCATGCCCAGTGCCGGTTCTAGCTTGTATGGTGTCCTGGGCGAACCCCCCCTTCAGCTTATTCTTGTCCAAAGTTTATATGGATCCGTTAAAGAAGGGCAGGTGACCCCCCCCCCCCCCCCAACACAGAAATACCTGCACAAATCAACAAGACTGTACATTAGGAGTGAGCTAAGTTACCACTATAATCGTTAATTACTCTCTCCGTCTTTTTGCATAACTTGGACGGTGTTGATTAACGTAGATATTCTGAGAGCCAGAAGTCCCGCTTCCAGCACCCCAGGTGCAGACTGGTTTTATATTATTCTTAACGATTTCGCACAAGCCAGAAAAAAATAAAACAATATGTCTGTGAAACTGTGTAGTCACATTATTTGGAATGAATTGTGGTTTATTTGGCAGCATTGGTAGTGTGACTGATTTTACTAATTGCATTAGTAATGTACAAAGTTAGAGTTGCGCTATTTGATAGATTCCCCCGCTCCCCCTTGGGCTTCAAGTGAGGCGACCTGAGGTCAGTTGAACCCTGTCCCCCTCCCCATCTCGTTCTTCTGAGTGGGGAGTCCTTCCCAGGCAGTAGCCTACCTAACTCACAAACTAGAATCAGGGCACCCACTCCGGCAAGGTTAAGTGACCCAGGATATCATTGACATGACGTGCAAATGAGCGATAGAAAACCGATCGCGCAAATGTCACTATTCCGAACTTTTTTTTTTGTGCGGGCTCCCCATGCCGCCCCCGGCAAGATACCACCCTAGGTGGCTGCCCATGTCGCCCATGCCTAAATCTGCCACTGCTTATGCCCCTTAAGAGAACTAAGCTTAGAATATTACATATGATCAACTATGGTAGTAACTATAGAGACTGCTGTTTGGTGTTCCATGACAACCACTGAAGCATGAGAGAGCATCCGAGAGGTAAATTAATGAGTAAGAGGGTAGGAACACTGAGCAATGAGTTAGGATATCCAAGTCAGATTGAGCTCCCTTTGATGAGCCTTTGGTTCTTATGCTATGAAAGCAATGTGAGATTTCACTCTCTGAATCTTGTTATTGATAATAGCTCTCATAAATGAGATAATAATCAGATATCATATTCTAAGAATTGGATCAAAAGAACAACAAACAGAATCTAAGAGATGACATACAATAGATTTCAGCCATCATTCTTACATAGAACTAATTGCACTAATTATCAGAAGAACCTCATTTTCTCCAAAATTCATTAATGTATTCTATTCCTGGTTTCTAGAGTGAATTTAAATCATGCAGTCTGCTGGGGTTTGGTAGGGGCCATCCAGATGAAAAGATCCACACAATGGCTGTGTACCTGCATACATTTGAATGTGGATATTATCCCTTTAGTTACGGCTGAACTGACATAGTCATTAGTACGCTGAGTGTGTGGCAGCATGAATGAATATATGGAGGATCTGAAGCCATATCAGTCAGCTGGAAAGGTTTCACCCCAACTTCAATTTAACTGTTGTAGTGAGATCCACAAATCATCTTCCATTCGAAAATTACAGACTTACTCTAAACCAATATCGGAGCTGTTCCTAGGTTTCCACCTATCATATGTTTTTTTTTTATTTTATTTTATTGGGTGATTATGAAATATACTTCTCTTACTCTCAAAACGTGTCATGCATGATAAATGAGAGACAAGATTGCCCCCACTCTCCTGGAAGAAAGAAGGAAAAACTTTCTCGAATTACTTCAGAGGAAGGAGGATAATAATTGGTCTATCACTATTTATGAGACATAGAAGCAGACTTAAATTTGGAAAATCCTTGCTTCTCTTGACACTCCTTTGTCTCTTAAAAATAACCAATAACATGCTCAGAATTTCCACAAAGTATGATTCTGTGAAAGACGGTTACATTAGCATGCAAGCACATCTTATGTGAATCTTATCATCCTATGACATTCTAATCAAGTGTCATGCACAGCACTAGACCTACCTGACTTGGCTCTTTTAATTTAAAGTGTATCCTATGCTCACAACTGGTGACAAACATAAATACATCCTCACATTACGATGTTAGGTATCACAATGCTCTAAAGGAAAACCTAATACTTCGTAGCATTATGGGAATATGACATTTTCATTCATTGAATCATTAAAAGCAAATCAGACCCTCTTCAGATTCATCACATTACCTCTATTCCAAAGGGTTTGATTATTATTACCTCTGCAGGCTCAGATATACTAATAATGGCTGGATAGAGAAGCCAGCATGAAACACAGTGCGATCTCACTTAAAACTTGCTTTTATAATACACTGAGGCTGCCTAAATGCATCGTGAAACTTGTTATGAACAGTGATGTTCATTGACTCACCTCACAGATACTCATTTAAAGTGTCTCTTAATAAAAAAAGACAAAACTGAGAGGGGGGGGGGGCGGGAGAAAGGGAGAGAGAGAGAGAGAGAGAGAGAGAGAGAGAGAGAGAGAGATGAACTACAAAGAGGAAGAGGACAGATCACAGATTGGATAGTGGATGATGAGCAGACTTGGTTAATAGAGGGTAAATGCCCTGCTGCGTTACAGGCTCTTCAGCATTCTAGTCAGAAATGTTTCTAAATGTGTTCAAATCAACTGAAAAAATGAGCTTTGGACACATATATTCTAATATCAGTTTGGACACCAACAAATACTGTATGAAGTGGGTCTGTTCACTGGCAGCCCTAAGGAAAATTGTTTTAGGGCCTATAATTTTTCATTTTAAACACTTGCCATTGTGCTCCAGGTACTCGAAATAGAAATGTCTGTTAAGACCTTTGAGATCTCGGAATATAGAAACATTTTCTGTCCATGTCTGTAAACTGTTGTTATTTGTTATATATAATGCATGCTTTTATCTAATCTCACGTCTTTAAAGCTACAGTACTTAATTGTTCATCTTGGTCTTTCTATTTGTGATTTAATTCAAGCAAGCAGAGATGTCCAGCTATGGTAGATGGTGTTGAGGACTCATCAGGGGTGGACAGGAACGAAGTACATTTTTTGAGTATCTGTACTTTACTTGAGTATCAATTTTTCTGGAAACTTATGACTTTTACTTGAAAGACAAACATTGTAATTTTGACTCCACTACATTTCTGTGAAGGTTCTTGTTATTCACTTCCTTGAAGTATAGCTTTGAAGTCCTTGAAGTCAGTGGACGAATTTTCTTCTCTAAAATGCGATAGGCCATATTGTGTTCATCACAGGAGAAAAACTAAACTATCACACTAAACTACTCCTACATTGTCAGTCAAGTCTGTGCTGCATTGGATTTTTATGGATTTGCCCACCAAATTGTCGTATTTGGATGCATGTTATGTTTCAACTGGTTTTCAAGCTAACTGGTTCCTGTACGCTTTCATGGGCAGTGTTTACCTAACTTTTTTTTGTAGGTGGTATACAATCATGTTTGCCGCAATAGATATGAGATGCAGCTTGAAAATTGCGAGTAATATGTTTGTGAATGTGTGACGAATTTGGTGACAGAGGCAGACCATAACTGCTGCTGTTAACACATTGCGTGAACGCGTATTGGGAACCAGTTAGCTTGGAAACCAGTTGGGACATAACACCGGGTCCTGTGTGAATTCACTGCTGATGCATATTAATAGCTAGCGAAAATGCAGAGTTAACGTTACTGACTAAAGTCCTTTCAGAAATATATGTAAAAACTATCACTAAATGTTCCATGATCAGTTTCTCATTTTGGCTTTTTAAACACTGAACTTGTATACTTTCTTAATCATGATGATTATGATGATGATGAAAAAGATAATAATAAAAAACTATAATTGTTTCTGATTTACAGAACACACACACACATACACACACACACACACACACTGCCAGAGCTGTGTCAGAACACTGCCATGCTGTTTTGTGGGGGTGGGGTAGGGGTGTGAAATAAAAAAAATGAAAATGACAATGGCTGTCCTTTTGTCGATTCAATCGTGTTTATATAGGCTTTGTAGCATATTCCACAAGCTTTTTATCCTACAGGTTCTACAAGCAGGGCAGTGCATTCAGTAGGTTCTTTCAGAGTCATTAGGTTCTGTAAATGCATTGTGGTAATAATACAACAGTGTGTTGACATTAAAAAGAAAATGTACTTTTGAATACTTAAGTATTTTTAAAAGCAAGCACTCCAGTGCATTAACTCAAGTAAAAATTTGACTGAACAACTTTCACTTGTATGGGAGTAATATCTGACCAGGAGTATCTTTACTTTGCCTCAAGTAATGGAGTTGTGTACTTTGTCCACCTTTGGGACTCATCGACTATGCAGTGCAGCAAGGTCGATTTTTTTTCTTTTTCTTTTTTTTTTTTTTAATATAAATGAAACTAGCGGGACCAGTCTGACTTAGCCATTCCCAAACGTGAAATATTCTCAAGAGGTATAGCCACCCATAACTGGATGATCTATAGTACTATTCATTAAGATCCATAACAGTGTTTATCGAAAGATCTCAAATTCAATCCTAAAGTTGAGCACATATGACAGGTTGACTCTGAAGCAACTGTCAAATGCCAGTGCTGCTTGTCCTGATATTTCGTTCTGATGACTGTGCAGGATATGGATATGCAGGCTAGGGTGACTGCACTATGCACCCTGAAGTAAAGACTGCTGAAAGTTCAGGCTCAGTAATTTCCTCTTTATTATTCAACACCCATACACAGCCTACATAAAAGCATTGTACATGAGACAATTGTATGAATAAGAAAATCAGTTATCCTTGAACAGGCATATGGTCTTGCTGTAAGGTGCAATGTTGAGTGTAAGCTCTTTACATTGTGACATCTTTTTTTTTCTGAAAACATTAACAATCATGAATTCTTCCAAGTATACGTTTCAGTTTCACTCTCAGCTAAACATAACAGATGGTGGACATATACATAAGCCAAGCCTGCATGGCGGAAATATCCTAAAACCATTCCCTGTGAACTACACTAATTTCAGTTTTAAAATTAACTAGATTCAGCTGGACATGTCTACCATGTCTCCTTATCAATGTAAAAATTAAGTTGTTTGCTGTGATTCTGAAAAGGAAGCTGTGGCCCACTAGGAAATATAAAAACTGGTCGAAAGGGAAGTGGAGTTTGGACAAAAGCCCCGTCTTTTTCTATTAAAGCTGAGTACTCAAGCTGTTATTAAAGGTATCAGACAGGTGCTCCATCACGCCCTGTGCTTACTTCATTGGCTGTGGCCAGAGGGTACCCAGGGCTCCCTGACCCCCCCACCCGTTCGCATGCTCCTGAGATGATAGAGGAGATGGAGAGAGGGGAGAGAGAAAGAAACACAGAGAGCAAGAGAATATAATAATTCAGTGGGTTTGTTTCTATCTCTGGCTCCAGTGTGAGGGTCAGACCACTGGAGGATGACTTCACAATGGAAAGCAGAGAAGGCAAAAGAAGGAAAATGCAGAGTGAGAGGAGAGCTATAAACTTGTATAGAATGACCTGTTAGTAGTTAACAGGCCTCGTGTGTAAGACGCTTATAAAATCCATGAAACATTGTTTAGGAAACACTTTAAAATCCATCTTGCTTTCATTGCTGAATGAGTATCAAGGGAGATGAACTGAGAATACATTTATGCAAACTACTAGGTCTTAGGCATTGGTTTTCTAAAAGAGAAACACAGATGAGCATAAAACAAACACATGCAGAGACAATAGCTAAAGCCTTTGTATGAAACGTTCCCTGAAGCTGTTGAACAATTCATCTCCCATACTTCTGAGCTACAAAGATTTATCAAAGCACCTGTGTTACCTGCCAACAGGCTAGCACCCCCCTCCCACCCACAAAGCACTGTTCAGAGCCTAAACCCACGCATCATCCATCATGGTGGGAGGTTTGGTTATGTCTTCCTCTTTATCATGTACAGTACCATTGGACAATTACACACGCAAATTACGGTTTTGTTCTATGCATGGTTTTGTTCTAAGCTTTCTTAAAATCATGCTGTGCTGAATATTAATAGGCAGAAACCCAAATGAAAAACGATGATAATAGATACAATCAACAAAAGTCAATTTTTCACACATAAGTGACCTAGTCGTTCACATAAAACCTCCCGTGCACCTCCCCCTAGCTATTCAGTTAGCGGTGAGCATTAGACGCATTGAAGCAACCCATCATTTTAAAGGCATTCTCTTTTCAAAACAGCATTTCTCTCCCGATACTGTGTCATGCTTCAAGCATAATACCAAGGATTTCCATGTTTTCTCTACGGACATACAACACGAAATGTGCGTTCACTGGTGACACGTTAAATGCTTCAGTAAAAGACAAGTGTTGAACAGTGGATAAAATCTCTGTGTGAGTGCTTGTTTAATCAACACCTAGCACACAGAAATGGTTTAGGTCGGGCCTCACAACACTGAAACAAGATAAAGAGCACAAAGAGCCTCACTTGTCATTCTAGATAAGAGACTGCAAGGAGGAGAGAGAGAGGAGAGAAAATGTGTGTGTGCGTATGCGTGTGTGTGAGTGTGTGTGAGAGAGAGAGAGAGCGAGAGGCAGACAGACAGACAGACACAGACAGACAGACCGAGAAACAGAAAGAAAAAAAGAAAGACAGATGAAGTCATGAGCTCAGACCAAATGCAGTCACTGTCATTTGTCAAAGTGAGAACCTACAGTATGTTATTCTAAGGTATAAGTATGCAGGCAGTTCCTACAAGACCAAACCCATCTTTTAAAGATTATTCCAGAATCATAAATATGCCCTCATTGAGGAGCAGGAAACAAGATTTTAACACAATTCATGTTAATTGTCAGGTATTTTGATTTTTAAAAAGAACATGGCCCTCATGATTCCGCTTTAAACCAGTGTCCAACACTGGGATTTATTAAGTTAAAATGACTACTCTGAAGGTAAGGAAAACAAGAGACTTAGCCATGGTGAGGATGAAGTGTCCATTTTGCTCTATCAAAGTAGATTTTCTATCTTTAAGATTTATATGGTAATTTCTTTCACTCTCCTGATAGTGGCAACTGAACAGTGGTGCAGAAAGGGAAGAAAAATGACTGACAATAAACCTGGAGGCAAGTGAGTGGTGAGTGAAAGCTTAATCTGCAGTTATAGCAGGTCACAGAGCATGAGGAGCGTGGTGGTGGTGGACTGGGAATCTAAAGGCTATTGTGCACCTACATTTAATGATTTTAGGAGGAAGCACCAAGACATGCCAGTGCAAGAGAATGTACTATACCATACATAAGCCTGTACACAATACCCTCAGCCTTCAACTGGTACACCATGTCACATGAGTGGTTTAAAATTAGATGAAAATAAATGGATTAATTTTCATTCCATGTGCAAAGACCTCTCACCATCTTTTGGTAAATGAAGAGCCATCTGTCTCTAGACTGGCATCAAATGAGCTAGCACAAAGGACCATGCTTACCTAACCATTCAAATCTATTGTGCACCCTCACACATCCTCACTGAATGATCCAGTGGAGGATCATTGTGAACAATGAGTTTATCAATCAGACTCTGTTTGGGCAACACAAGAGGATGGCCACTCAACTGAAGAGCATGTCTGACTGTGAATACTAATGAGTGATTTTTAATCTCTTGATTTGAACTTCAAACAGGGGCTGTGAAAGTCAAGTGCTCAACAGCCTCAAAGAGTATTAAGGAGAAAACGTGCAGGATGGGGTGAAGGTGATTCAGGACATATACCAGTTTCACCTCCTTTTTACTCCTCACTTTCACCGCTGCCCTCTCATTCTGTCGACACTCTCTGTAATGCTTCATTTTTTTTCCCTTCCTTTCAACACTCACCCTCATCCTGAGAACATTTGTATGGGAAACATATATTTATAAGCTTTGAAATGCACGTCTAAGATTTAGGGGAACAAAAGAGTACACAGTAAGCTGCATACCCCAAATGCTTTGTTTTTGTTCAAAGTGGAGCTTAGCAGTGGACAGGAATGCCCACACTAACAGAAGATAATAGAAAATTTGCAGATGGTTGTGATATGGTTGTATCATCTTAGGTAAGAACCATGAATCAACTTCCCCTTCTCCCATTTCTGAAGAGCATCACAAAGGATTCAGCTGCCTTGAGACCTACGGTGTCTTTGAACTAGTTACAACTTTTACTGTTGGCCATTTATTGGCTATTCACAACTTCCCATCACCCACTAATGAAACACTGTCAGTGCCAATCAATGGATTGTAGGACTACATGTGCACTGAGAAGTCTTCAGTATAAATCATTTAAGTTATTCATACAGCATGCCCACCCTAATAGCTGTATCACAGCTAATTATAATCTCTCACTGTGCCCTAATTATACACATACATAGTTGTTAATCCTTTTTTTCCCTTTAAGATCATTTGTTGCATCTTAAAGAATCCACAAATACTGCATCAAGTGCAAATTTTATTGTTATGGAAGACTTATTGACATTTGCGCACAAAAAGTATGTGAGCCATCCATGTTTTCCATAGACTACCAACAAAGAGAAAATTCCTTTGTATTTTAGCAACACAAAAGACTGTTCCTACAACAACCAAATGAGAGTTGGAGATTTTTGCTTTAGAGTGGCTAAAAGATGAGGACAAGTAGATGTAAAAATATGCAGTTGATAATTATGTCCGAACTAAATTTATCTTTGATGTCTGCAACCTGTTATGCTGTTATGGGGCTGCTAAATGGATAATATTTCTGTTCATTTATTGATTGAATATAGTGTGTAATAATACTGTGATTACACACCATGTGATGATTTAAATTGTATTAAATAATTGTCTTCTTTCCAAAACTGTAGAGTTGTCATATACTATGAAATGTTATGAAATATTTTGCATCTTAATCACTAATGTTCCCAAATGATGTGGGTGTGGTCTTCCAGGACAGTAGTCTTAAATAGTCTTATCTTTAGTGTTTGGACATTTATTTTTTGTACATTCATGTATTGTTATGTAAACCTTAGATGCCAAACAAGGGCACAGTTTGTCTGATCATTTAGAACATTTGCTGTTCCTGAAGCACTGAAGCTGTAGATAGTCAGCCTTTGATTTTCACTCTTTTGAAAAACAGGCTTATGTAAGGCTTGAGTTAGACACTTCATTCTAATGGTTCTAAGAATTAATTAGGCACAGAATGTTTAGCCTTGTCATCTTTGCTCAAAAATTAAGAATGTTAAGAAGAGAATGTACACTGTCCACAGCAACAGTACATTAAAATGTAAGGTGGCTATGCTAGACTATGCTGTATTCTAATTAGAAACGAATCTGAACTGCATTTTGGGGCAAGGATTTATAGTAAGTCTAGTCGTAAAATTATGCTCTGTCCAAATCACATTTTTCAGATGTATCATGCCACATTCATCTTGAACAGTATGGGAATTCTCATTCGAGTAACAATCACCAAGACCAATGAACTCCCAAACTTCCATGTTCATAATTATATACATAGCAGAACAATCTAAGAAAATCTAACATTGTCCAGCTCTGCACATTGGGTTTTTTGGGGGTTTTTTTTCCTTGAAAACACAATATTCACTTGTGCTAAACGAGTGTTATGTGAGTAGCCACACAGTTCTGTAAATTTACATCTTGTTCTATTTTTGTGATAATGAGATTATTTCAGTAATACATAATATGTGCCCAATTGTATGTGGATGTTTTTTTCTTAGGATATGATGGTGATTGTTCGTTGTCCTTAAAAATGAAATTTAAATAACATTAACTAGTCTCGTTCTCATTCATCTACATGCCAATTTCTGTAAAGAGCAAAGTAATGACTGATCATTGCCACGCCAGGTTTAAAGGTGAAATATTGTAAGAACTGTGTGTGTGGCCATTGTCTCCCCTCTGTAATGTGCTACCTTCCTGCTGCTGTACACTCCACACCTTTGGGCATCCCTTCTATAGAAGAGACCTACCATTATTATATTGGTATCAGAGCATAACGTAACCTTACTGCAGTTTAATGGAAAGCAATTATTTTGTTTCTTCTCTATTGTAGGAAAAACCCTATTTGCTTCACACCTCCAAAATTT
This sequence comes from Chanos chanos, assembly GCF_902362185.1. Lineage (NCBI taxonomy): Eukaryota > Metazoa > Chordata > Actinopteri > Gonorynchiformes > Chanidae > Chanos > Chanos chanos. The sequence continues at coordinate 13,394,923 of NC_044496.1, forward strand.
CTCTCTCTCTCTCTCTCTCTCTCTCTCTCTCTCTCTCCCTCTCTCTCTCTCTCACACACAGACACACACACACATACGCACTCCACCTCAATTCCCCTGAGCAAGTTTTAATTAAGATTTTACACATAGACAAGGCACTTTCAAATTCATTGTCTCTTGTACTTCAGTCTATCAGATAGAACTCCCACAAAGAGGAGAGACAAATGTCAACTGCAGAAGGTGATTTTAATTAAGCATGTCATCCAAGTCTCGTCTCTATAAGAGTCTCCTTCCTCTCACTCATTGTCTTACTGAATACAGCTAATCAGTGTTGAGAAAAGTTCCTACCCATTAGAGCCTAACATTCATCAAACACACAAACAGACGCAACTTTGACATTATGTCAGTCTCGTCTGGTACAGACAAAAACATTAAGACTGTGCTGATAACAGAGCCTTTGTCATGTTAATACCTCTAATATCCAGTATAATAATTACCCTTTCTAGGCCAAAGATACAGTAAGGAAAGATAATTCCTCTAATCCACAGGTCACAGAGCAAGGAACCAGTATGCACATATTCAGCACAATCACAATACTGTACTGAGAACTAACATTTAATCTACTCTACCCTTTTCCCCAGAATCTCTTACCTCTTTAAACTCATGTATGACAATGTATGTATTTGGATAAATCACAAACGTTCATTAATCAAATATGAATAGATATCATAATATTGCAGTGGTGAAAGGGAGGTAATTTAATGCAAGATTTCTCCAAGTAGGTATTTCAGTGGACTTTCTTATCATGTGACCAATTAAGTAATCTTGGAAGAAACAAATTAAACAATGGAAAATTCTTCCAACAAATGAAGACTGAAAAAAGAATAGTCAATCAGTTTGATTGACGCAGTTTTCCTTTATTTGGAAATGACATTTCCATGTAAAATAAACAACTTGTCTTTAATTCAAAAGTGAAAGAGGTATTGCTGTTGAAAAAGTTAGAAATATAGATATTCATGCAAAAAACATCCACAGTAAACATTCTACAGTGAGGTTAAATTAACTCCCAGAGTTGTACTGATGACATTGAAAGAAGGAATAAAAGGTAAAGATGGAGTTCAGCAATACAGATAAAGTACCTATATGTCTGTCTGTCTGTCTGTCTATCTATCTATCTATCTATCTATCTATCTATCTATCTATCTATCTATCTATCTATCTATCTATCTATCCACAGATGTGAAGAGGACCTGATCATGTACGAACATTTAGTTATTGAACCTTTGTTACTGCTCTGTGTTATGGCCATCTCTAATACCTGTCCATTTATATCGTAACTCCAGTGCTATGTTGTATTCTGCATAAACAGTGAACATATTAAGAATTATTTTGATTTGCTAATTCAGTGTGAAATGTGATGAGGTATCAAAGTGCAGTTTGATACCACATCACAAGATGCTGCATTCTGCTGCGTACTATGCCTAAAGCGACTCTTAACTCACACGAGGTCATTATATAAAAACTTACATCTGTTCTGCTCTCCCGCTCAGCGCCCTGTCTAAACTGTGTTGCTTTGTAGTTACGTCACTGATTGAATGAAATTTGAAGAAGAAAGAATTGGCTTTTTAAATGCAATTTTTAAAAGGAAAAAAGCAAAGACTTTGACAAATACACTGAAGAACTTGTTCACAGAGATCTGAAAGCATCTAGCTTTTTTCTCCAGTAGAAGGTTTATAAAATGTCTGTCTAGAGCCTTGCATCCCCTCTTTAGTTTTTAACTATCAAGGTAAAAACTACAGCTACCAATGTCAGGTACTGGTGTCGTTAACTTCAGTTGTTTGCTCTAAACAGGATACATTTTCCCTTTGTTTTTCAAATCCCCAACGTAAATTAAGAAATTAGGAGGGTAGACAGCTAATCAGTTGCCTCAAGGCAAAGTGAACGACAACTTAATATCTTGTCCACATATTTTCAAATATCATGTTTGTCATATTGATTCACAGTTATTTTGGATGTTAGGAGTTTTCTGATCGCTAATTAAAGGCAGTTTAGAGGTTTAAACCCTTATGATCTACGTGATGTGTTTTAGTATTTTCTGTCAGGGATGATAAGAATGCAGAATGAGAGACTAGTGCATGAATAAACTGCTTCCATTGCAATCAACTATACTATATGCATCAGAGAACAGCAGTTATACTGGACATTGGCCAGATATGACTCCAAAAGTTGACTTGCACATGCAAGATATTTCATGTTTGTCTCTTTTTTTTGTTTGTTCACAGATTCAAGTAGCATTTAAGATCATGTAAATTTGGGCAGAATGTCGACTAGCACATAATAAGAGTCTTCCCCTAACTTGCAGTGAGGTAGTCAGCTAACAACTATGTTATTCTGACCTAGAGGGGCATTCCTATAGCAACTGCACTAATCCTGAACAGAGAGTTAAAGGCCAAAGAACATGGAGCATAATGGTCCAACATTTGTGTGCTGCGAGTTTCTAGCGGAAACTGGTCAGCTGTATGCTTCACACAAATACACAAGAAGGTATGATTTTTTTTTTCATTCTAGGAAAATAATGGTGTGTTTTCCTGACTTTTTGGCAGCCCACACAATTAGGCCTATGCAAACAATCTGGTCTTAGCTGTGGGAATTCATACTTTGGGAGATTCATGATTTTTCTAAAGAAAAAAAAAATACTTTATACAAATGACACTTTATCAAGTAACACTTTTTAGTAGAACAAGAAATTAATTGTGTGGGAGCTCTTCAAAACAAGTTTACACAGAACATTCAATGATATGTTAAGACCAAAATCTTGCTGCAAAAAAAACCACACACACATACATTTCTGTCATTAAACACCCCCAACCATAAGAAATAATGTGCAGTTTCATACACAAAGTATGTTGACCTCTGCTGAATAACTTGGAGTGTGATAAATTGAAAATATTTGAATAACTGAGACTACTTAGACACAAAAAGACATGGGATTACCATTCAACTCACTCTGAGGTGTAATGAGTTTCCAGGAATGCACCACAAAGCTATTTATCAAAGCACATAAAAATGGTTTGGCAGAACCACTTTGTTACTGTCATCATGCCAGCAGCCACTAAGATCCTTAATAATAGTCTGTTATTTCTTGATTGAGAGTTTGAGCACAGATGAGTGGTCCCTGGGGTTGTTAAATTTCCTCCATGCTGATTCAAACTTAGATCTCCCAAATCACATGGCATACCAATAATCATGTATTCCAAAAAGATGTTTCACTAGTTTATTGATGCCTGAATGATACTGCAGCGTAATGAAATGTGAGTTGAGAATTCCTAATGACATGTTTACATAATTCCATGCTAAGAATCATGAGGCAATTTGGCTGAAACCCTTGGGATAATACTCGAGGAAGCAATGAGACTGTCGACAGTGAGATGGAGCAGGAGAAAAGGAAGGCTCCATGAATCCAAGTTGAAGTGACAGAAAGTAACTTAATAATAATAATAATAATAATAATAATAATAATAATAATAATAATACAAGTTTATTTAGAGCCCAGTATAACTATTTATAGTCTCAAAGGGCTAAGTAAGTTAGATAGGTAGGCCGGCGTAAGCCAATGTATAATTGTATATGTTAATAAGAAGACCTTAAAATCTGCCCTTGCATTAATTGGGAGCCAATGAAGGGAAGCCAGGACAGGTGTAATGTGGTCAAACCTCCTTGTTCTGGTCAGGATTCTGGCAGCAGCATTCTGGACCAGCTGAGCTCTTTTGGTAATAGAGGCAGGCAGGTCAGAGCACAGAACATTGCAGTGATCGAGGCAAGCCATGACTATATAAATATAAACTACCACCACTATATAAATAGGGGGCAGTAAGCACGCTTATATACTGTGGTTGATTGAAGGATCATCTTCTAACTACTCTTCCTGAAATTTCATTTAAAACTGATAGGAATGTCCAGTGAATATGACTTACAAATGCATAAAATGCATGGTGGGGATGCAAAATTATTACATGGTATCTCCACATATGTGATCTGATGGTTCTTAGAGTGAATTCTAGGGTTCTGTTCAAGCCTTCTCTGACAGTATACTTCTCTGCACATAGATAGATAGATAGATAGATAGATAGATAGATAGATAGATAGATAGATAGATAGATAGATAACTTGATGACACTTCTTTTATCCCTGAAGCTAATGACTCAGAAAGGGCACTTTTGAGGGCATACTGTATATAACTATGGATATTCATATTCTAGAGAAGTTCTCCATTTTTGGCATATGCACACAACGAAGACAGAAGACAGACAATCAAGACAAACGGAAGCTGACCTACTTGGCCAAACAACAGAGTACCTCCAAAACAGTTGGTGACTGGTACATTTGATGTGCTGGCATACCCTAAAGAAAGGGTTGTAATGACCCCATATGTTAAAAGGGGTGTATTTCCCTTTAAAGTCATATTGGGATCCTCTCACCAAATTTTTAGTCTGTCTGACTTCAGATATGATGTAACAGTACCATGGTACTGCTCTATCAGGACTATGTGATACTTGAACAGTTTCTTCCAAAAAGCAGTGTCTCTGCTCAGCAAGCCTAGGAACAGTGACATCCCGCTAACCATCACACTTAAGGTCTATGTCCACTACTGGACTCTGTAATTACACAATGTTACATGATAGCATTTATGTCCTATTCACATGCCAGATCCTATTCCATGCAATGAGCTGCACTCATTTATTATTATGTCCTGTCCCATCAAAATCGGTAAAAACCAGCTCTACCTTATTTACAGTTATCCAGTTGCACTACATCATTGTAGTTTGACTGTAGTGTTTGTATGATCATACTACATGTTTTTAAGCTGTATTTGTTGTGTAATATAGTGTATACTGTATGCTGTTTATTATAAATGTTCCATATTGTATTTATTTTACATTGCTGTTGCATATGTTTGAAGTTGATGCACTTATGCTGTAGGTTCTTGCACTGACTGCTAAGTCAAATTCTTGTGTTCCTTGTACATTTGGTGAACAAAGAGATTCTGTTTCTGATTCTGATTCTGGTGTCATTTATGCCGGGCTGATCCAGTCAGTTATTTGCTGAAGAAATCCTGAAGCCTCCTTGTGAAAAGCCCATTTACAAGAGAACTGAAGGACATGACTATTCCTCATGCTCTACTCTGCATACATCAGAATAGGCTTTTTATCAATTTGGGAAGAGTTTCTTTGTTCCTGCATATACAGTGCCATTTAAAAAAAAAAAAACACCTGGTGTTTGAAAGAATTCAATAAAGTCTACTGCTAATTTACTAACACCCTGAGACTGAGAAAATTTGCTGTTTGTCATGTAAACTTTCTTAGAATGAAAAGTAGACACCCATCTCAGATCTTCTTTTGTGCCCCTAGTGAAACCTTGCTCTGGGAGACTTTGACTTTGTTATATTAGAAGGGAAACTGCTAGAATTCCGCCATTTCACTCATCTTTTTGTGTGACAACCTAAGCTGACAGCATTTGAAATGAATATTTCATCATACAGAGTAACTTTCAATTTGATTTAGAGCAGAACAGTTGAGTAAACGTATTCTGCTGTTCTTTTGTTGATTATAAAAGGTAAATGAATTGAATTAAATCACAGTCAGCACAAAATGCTGTTATTGCAGTTGACACAGTGATGAAACTAGGCATTATAAAACAGTAACCTTGGCAACTCAAGTCAGACAATGATGCTATGCAGTCATGGAATTGACTGAAAAGAACCACTGTTGTTCCACAGCAAATCAGTTCTAACCTACCATTGTCCCGACTAAACTATATTTGACAATTTGTTGTTGTTGTTGTTGTTTTTATTTGATTGTTCTGTTCTTGTTTTTACAGTAGTGATCCACTGCTATTTATATTTTGTAAGTAACATAAGTAAGTAATTAAGTCTTAATTAAGTCAAATTTATTTAGAGCCAAATATCACTGTCTAAAGTCTCAAAGGGCTTTACATGCCAAAAACAAACAAAACAGGATGGCACCCCATGACTTAATCCCCATAGCGGGCAAGAAAAAAACTCCCCAAAAACCCAGGTGTAACAGGGAAAAAATGGAAGAAATCTTGAGAAGAACAACAGACAGAGGAGACGCCTTCCTAGCCAGAATTTTTTGTGTCTAACTGTGAACTACAGAATCTGCTGAATTACCATTTGAAATTTAAAATATTAATTTTAATTTATAATTTTAACATTAACATTAGCATTAATTTTTTTTTTAACTTTCATTCAAAACTTTAGGGTAACGATACTAAGGGAAAAGCTGAAACTTGAGACCGAGGTGTATACTGCATTCTTCAAGACAACCTTAAGAGCTAGCAAGCTTACTACCTCAAGTAAGGATGAGTGCAGCTAATAATGCAGATGAGATGTAATATAGAAATTCATCTGGAGATTTTTGTCATTTATGAGATCTTCAAAGAGATTGAGGTTGTAACTCTGTTCCGACCCACAGCAGAGTTGCTCAGCATTTTCAGTACTGCCAATAAAATATCGAACATTTCTGTGAAAGAAATACAAATACAACCTGGACAAAGAACTGTCAGTCATCAACCTCTGTATATCACAGAATCACTGTCCTGAGATAAGGGGAGTGATTTCATTCGTTCATTCATTCATTCATTCATTCATTCTCTAGGCCACTTATCCTAATTAGGGTCGCGGGGGTGCTGGAGCCTATCCCAGCACTCACTGGGCAAAAGGCAGGGAAACACCCTGGACAGGTCACCAGTCCATCGCAGGTGAGTGATTTCAGCGGGAGGGAAATCATCTAATTAAATTTGAACTCACTGGTGTGCATAAGGATCTGTATATTACATAAATTCTGCTCCAGAGAATTAGAAGAAAATATGACTAGAATGACCTCATTAAAGAGGTAGTTCTATCAGAGGGCTAAGGCTTGACATGGTGACAGAAAATAGGAGGATTGGAGGATGGGAAATCCAAATGTGGAAAATGCTGTGCTCTGATTTCAGCTGAAGCTTTGGTCTTGCCTCTGTGCTCATTATATCTCCATCATTACTCACCTCATAATTGATATAGCATTTACATGAATTCGTCACAGACGAACATGTCACATTCATACACTCAAAGAAAAAGAAGAAGAAGAAGAGGAAGAAGAGGAAGAAGAAGAAGAAGAAGAAGAAGAAGAAGAAGAAGAAGAAGAAGAGGAAGAAGAAACAGCTCACTACAAAGACCTTGATACAATCTTGTGAAGTTTGATCTCCAAATGTATTGCTTCTGACTTGGAATATTTGATGCCATTGAAATGTGCTTCTCTGAACATACTGAGAAGTCAACCGGTGAAATAAATAACTCAAGACTAATAAATAATAGTAAATATGGGAAGCTCACTTTAGATAGTATTACTCATGAGCTAGTCATTCACTGTCCAGTGATGAGATGGCTTATTTTTCCAGTTGCATTTCCTGGATGTTAGATTGAAAAGAAAATACATCATGTTACATAAATATAACACATTCTGGTACATAAAGAACTAGAGAAATCATTTTATTCATGATCTAATCCTAAATACGTCACCATAAAGTCCACACTCTTTTCTGCACTGAAAAGGTTTTTAGAGCAAAAGTCCCACAAAACTGAGTGACGGGTAGGGATGAATGTAAGGAAAGGTTTGACAATGAAATTTCATCATTATCCTCTCTCTGTTCCTGCCTCACTGCCAACAACTATTTCTTTCTCTCTTTCTCACATATTGATGTGGAATCTGAATACTAAACAGAAATGAGGAGTAAACACATAATCACAAATTAATTGAATTCCATATGGGCACCAATGAATCAATACTTTGTTAGAATAGTGTGAAGCATTAATAAGTGATGCAGTTGACCTTGGTCCCCAACAGCAAATGACCTTTCAAAAAGCATTACACTCTCTGGTACAGACCGAAGGAGAATAACTTTTTATTCAGCTACTAACATGGTTAAAGTCTTATTTTTCATGTGGTACCAAAGACCTGTTTTACTTTCAAGTCTAAAAAAGTGAACTAAATGATAAGCATTTTACATGAGAGCAATTAACATAGCCTGCTTCTACAATGGCTCCTTAGTAATCTTCAGTAGGAAGCAAAAACAATGTTACTGCAATCACTGCATTAAAAACAGGAAATAGTGCTTTTTAATGAGAGGAATCAGGAATCAAGGTTGCTCAAAGCACTGTGGGAAAGGAACTGTGAAACTGGAGTTATGTTTTAAAAGCAATAAAAACAATATCAAGACTTCTGCGTTTATGGTTTTTACACATGCATTGATTTGACCTTACTTTGTTCATATGTAGTCATCCAATCAAAATTAAACTGAATAATTTCTAGGTCCCCAATTAATGTTTCTATATATTACATCTGCATGTTTAGTTTGCCAAATTTGGCTTTTGAAATTAGGCTATATTTCCATAGAATGAGTAAAAACAGTGTGGTGTGAGTAATCCTTATAAGTTTTATGAATGACCTCTCATGTTACTTAATCATATTCAGCTGCAACACTGGACAGGACACCAGTGAGAGATAATGCTGAACTGTGCTTAATATATGTGAATGTGATCAGAGGTCACTTGCACTGGAAAGGCTGAGAGCTTGATGGGATGGGAATGTGAGTAAAAGCACTTGACATTTTCAAAAGGTTTGCACAAATATCTTCCAGACCTAACCAGAGGCTATATTCATCATTGCCAACAAGGCTGGCCAGAAACTTAATGAAAATTCATTGACTGTGAGACTAGCTAAATTCACCCAGCTTTCAATTATTTTCCATGTGACAAGGGGAGGAGCAGGGGTTGGGGTTACAAATAGTATTACATGGTTTGCTGAATGCAACGAGAATGAAAAACTGAGCATAAATACATGAAAAGACACTAATCTTTACTCATATAAAGATGAATAAAGGACTGATTTTTATACATATAATAATTATAAACAAGATTAGGAAGCAGACTTAAAAAAAATAAATAAATAAAAATAAGGAGTAGTTGTGTTCCCCTCTTACTGAATATCATTGCCATAGATAATATGAATACTCACATAGGACATATTAGCATAGTTTGGAGAATTTTGCAATATGTCTCAATTCATTTATTACCATTCTTTTAAAAATGTAAGGTCAATGTTAGGTCTGTCCCACATAGGAAAGGCTCTGAACATAAAAAATGATTTATGAATGTTATTTTTGACAAGCATTTCAAAAACATATTGTCATCATATTGTTGATATGAAATATGCAGAACATGCAACATTTGTTACAGACAAGCAGACAAAGGAACAGCATACCCTTTAAGAACCTTCACCTGAAAAACTGACTTCAAAAACTTTGAAGAGTTTCTGAGCTCTGAGTGTAGCAGCACAAGGTACTATAATGCAATCTCATATTCTTCTGTATCTGTGAAGGAGGTGAAGCAGTATAGGCATTCTAATAAGCTAATAAGTGCTTTTCCAAATCCTTGAAATTCAAAGGCAGGAACAAAGACATTGGTGGAGTGGTTGGACTCTATCACGATGATGTCTTTTTAAGTGGGTTGTGCTTGCCGGATTGCCAATGCAAAGCTCATCCATTTCATCAAGGTTTTATTTTGATCTAATAAGACAAATTCAGTGTCCTGAGACTTTTAAATTGTGGCATTTGTTTTTTTTTTTTGGAATTGAGAGAGAATCTTTTACTTAAGCCCATATCAGATTTCTCTGATCTCTCCTGATCTTCAAGTATCATGCCTCTGTCTCCAGCTTCCTCTCTCCTAGCCTACTGATAATCTGTATTTCAATCACTATTCATTATCTCATTCACAACCTATCAGGCGTACCTGTTTCTGGTTCATGAACCTATTTAGTCCTGTGTATAAATACTTGTGGTTTTCCCATTACAATTTGTCAAGTCTCTCAGTTCAGAGAGTTTACCAAGCCATTTAATTCCTAGTTCCTAGTTTTTCATGCTCTGACCCTTGCCCGTTCTCCTGGTTCTGATTCATTGTCTTGTCTACTATAGAGCAACCTTTGAGTACTGAACTCTGTTTGTCTTGTGTTTTGGGCCTTGGCTTGTAATTTAAATAAACTTGCTTAGCACATGCCTCCAGCTTCCCTGGGTTTTGTGACACAGATACATGAAGCTGAAAGAATGATGAAGAGCATTTTTGGATCTACTGGACTTTTAGTGCAGAAAACAAGAGAAAGCAAATAAACTTATCAGTATTTATCATCAGAGTCTGAACCCCTTACTCTCTACTTCTTGTGTGTGTGTGTGTGTGTGTGTGTGTGTGTGTGTGTGTGTGTGTGTGTGTGTGTGTGTGTGTGTGTGTGAATGAGAGAGAGAGAGAGAGAGAGAGAGAGAGAGAGAGTGTGTGTGCTTTTCTGTGGGGGAGGGAAAAGAAAGCCATTTGTGTGAAGAATTGGATCACCATTTGAAAGCACCTCTTATGTCATGAACCTCCTTGAAAAAAAAGAGACATATGTATGCACAGTGCTGACATCCTTTAAAAATCGTATTACAGCACAGGAAGGACTGTGTAATAGAGAGACTTGGAGGACAGAAACCATTTTCCACAGAAATCTTGGCGCAAACTGAGTCACATCCGTGCAAAACCTACTGGCCACTTCTAATGAAGGTATCTGAGACATTTCTAATAAGACTAGATTTGTCTAAAATGATAAGAAATTACAGGGATATTTTAGTCAATGAAAACATTAATAGCAACCACTCTGCTTCATAGTACATCTGCAAAAGTAAGATCTTTCCTTTCAATGTGCAAAATAACTTAGAAAATACCATGCAGACAGTAGTATCATCTTTATAGGATCCACCTCCCTCCTCCACGAAACACACTGTTCAATCAGTGACTGCATCCCATGCTTACATAATGCTATTTAAAGGAGGTAGAGAGGGACCTAGGGAATCTGTGTTTGTTCAATTCACAGGAAGGGTGGGCAAGACAAAAGACTTAGGTATCTTCAAATGGTGCATGATGGTTGGTTTCAACCACATATGCCAGTATAACTAGAACAAAAACAACTATTCTGGGTTTTTCACACATTACAATCCAGTCAGTTACCTTTCTACTTTTCTCTTGAGTTGACTTTTTTGATGACACAGAAGAATAATTTGAAATAAGTCATAATTTTATGAGTTGGAGGGTGTTTCAGGGGATGTAAAAGAAAGCAGTCAGAGATGCTGGGACAGTTCTTGCTTAGACAGAGAAGAGGAGTCGATCCAAAACTTTGTCATTAACTAAGGATAGAATATACATATGCTCTGGAAAATTTGCACTGTTTAGTCCAGAAAATGCTGTTTATCACAACGCATAATTCTAGCTTTTCTTCCAAAATTACAAATGCCACCTCCTGATCTTTACTCCAAAAGCCAGCCATTGCAATTACATCCGGCGAGAAAACAGCCCACCATGACTTTGTTCTCAAACAACACAGAACATGGGTTGAACAGGCTGAACCTAACAAAACAAGTCCGAACTTTGCCCTAAACCCAAACAAACTATAGCAGACAGCACCATGCTGACAAAACAATAGCACTGTTCATGTTTGTTGGTGTTTGCTGGGAGCTGTATGGGCGTATTGGCAGTCCTCAAGGGACTTTAGACAATCTCTATTCTCATTCTCATCATAGTTGCAGCATAAGTATAAGTCACCCACATCCTCACCTTCACCTTATGTGTATAAATTTACACTATTGGAATTTTTTTTCACCATGACCACGGAGAATTACTCCGGAAGTCATAGGTCTTTAGAGAACACCTCATAAATATTACATGACTAGTTTGTGAAGGTCAAAAGCAGTTTTCTGGGAGGTAAATAAGTTTTCATAAAGGTATACTTAAGAATAATAGTTCAATTTCCTGGAGTGAAATCAGAATCTATTTAGTTCCTGGGGAAAGAGAATGCCATCAACTACAAATTGGGTAAATGTGGCTTGCCTCGAAAGATTATGGATTGTCATAGGAACAGGGGTGGAAAGTAACAAAGTAACTTCGTCATGGCACTTACATAGTGTATTGGTGGCTTTAACTGAGTATCAAAAATATGATCAAGCTTCACTTTCTACCCCACTGTGTCCATGAAGAAATGATGTACTTTTTATTCCAATACATCTCTGTCAACAACTGTCCTTAACTTGTTTCATTTGGCACAATAATTTCTTGAAAAATGAATTAATAACTCCTAGGCCAAGCTGTAGTATTTGCCCCAGCCTGTCTTTCTTTGTGTCCCCAACTATTATCTTGGCTGAAATTTTGAAATTCTTTTCAGAAGTTTATATCAAATAAGCCAAATTTATTCATTTCTGCATTTGGTTTGTACACCAAAATATATTAATCCAAACATTCAGGTATCTCAACACAGCTTGGTGGAAGTTCACTTTGCAAAGGAAGACGAGAGACCTGAGAACAACTGTTTGGCCTGAGCTAATAAAATACCCAGTGCAGACTTCAGCCAACAAATAATGCACAGAACCAGAATTATACTTTTGCATGGAACTTTAGTATATTTTCTAGTATTGTTCTTTCACTGTACAGTAGGTCTTAACTTAAACAAGACAATATAACATGACTATGACAGATTTTTTTTCCTAACATAAAGGTTTGGACCAACAAACAGCTCTTCTATATTACTCTTTACAAAAACAAAAGGCCACTATAATTGATCTTTACTTTACAGTTACCTATAGCAATAGGATCATAAATCAAACTGGTCCCTCAGTGCTCACAATGTGCTATTTAACAAAGACTAAGTCTCTCCTCCTCTGGGTAATATTTGTTTTGTAAAATGCTTCTTGTGCCATGTCTTTAAAATATTGTTTGATTTGCCCTTCATTTTTCTAAATATTCTCCAAAACTACATATCTGATTGCAAACCTACTACAGAATAGCAGGGTAAGTACTGGAAAATTGCCTCATTTTCCTTTTAATACATTAAAAAATCTGATTCAATCATCACATCATAAGTGCTTTGCTAAGAAATGTCATGGCTTATGTGTGCGTCAAGATGTTCTTTGTCCCTGTGAATTAGGGAACAAAATACTTGATTGCCTTTATGTGAATTACACGTTAGCACAAAAAGCCAGCAGTGCAGAGCATGCACCCAAAATTCTGATAAATTAGGGGGCAAGAAGGGCACAGAATATCTTCTTTGTACTCATTTTCTCCACAATAAATCAGGTTATTGGGACTGACAAAAGCTTTACTTAAGAAGAGAAAGCACAGAAAAAAACTGAAGAATATAGAATTGCATGGTCCTTTTCACATTACTAAGCAGTTGATTAAAGGTCATTTCAGTGAATGTATTCAGGCCGAGTCCATTCACAAGACACAGTCTTCTAATAGCTTCTAGTAGCTTAATGAAATTCCCTCAAAAGGCTAAAGTAAAGATGTCCAAGTGTTTTCTATTAAGACATTTTTAAATCTCTCCAGTTAAACACTTGTAAGGTCCCGTACATGTTAGAGAGATCAACCCATACTCAGTGCAATGAATTTATAGCATTAAGTGTTCTGCTGACTCTTTGCAGGTATTGTACACAATCATCAGAAGTGCACCTGAAAAGTGTGAAACGGGCCTGTGAAAAGTAAAATTCTGGAGAAGAATATCCAGATGGCACAGTTGGGCAGTAGCATCTAGCACAAGTACTGAAGCTATTAGATACTTTTCCCAGTAATGAACTGGTGGCATTACTAGCATCACTTGATTTTTGGAAATCAAGTAGCTTTTCGGAAGTGAAGCTGTTTTATCACGTAAGGGGCATAGCGTTGAGAAACCCTACATTGTTTCATTTAACAAGACAGCACTTATATTTTAATCAATCAAGTCATCTATTCTCTTTCAGTTGGTTGGAATCAGAACAAACAATTCCCACTTGAAAGACTCCTTAGTGTGGGAAAAGACATTTTCCAGCTGAGGAGAAACTTTCTGATACAAATTTTCTGGCTTTCTACCTCTACTGTGTTGCATGCATAAGCACCTCTTATGGATCGCGCGCGCACACACACACACACACACACACACACACACACACACACACATACATGTATATTGTAATGTTACACTTCATGAAATATGTCATATGCCTGTTGGAGGTGTTCTTACATTGGATCCAGAACCAGTCCCTGAAGACAAGTGTAAAATAAATACCAGTATTCTGCATGTTTTACAGTGAACAATTATTAGAACAAATTAGTTAGTAAGTTTGTTTGTTTGTTTGTTTTTGGTAGCTTACAGTTATTATTTTTAATTAGTCTCAGATAAAACATCAGTCATAAATTAGCTTCAATGCAGCAAGTTACTTCAACCATGCAGCTCGTAGTGTAGCTAGCTACGTTTCTTTGAAGGATAGCTTTCATGTAGCTCCCTTCACATTTTTAAGTAGCCTGCTCAACACTGTCAGATGATGTCACTCTTGCTGTCAAATAAAGCTTTGCAAAGTATTTCTATGCTGTCAGTGTCAAAAGCTTGTACCTGGCAGCCCCCTTGCTGTTTGTAAAAGGTTTCCAACTCCATCTGCACTCACCCCGGGGGTGCATTGACCCTGTTCCAAACAATTCTCTCACAGCGGTGTCCTTAATAATGGTGCCAAGTAGACTCATGAGGTGGTAACTCTAACCCTCTGACCCCAAGCAAGTCCATGTCCCAAAACATTGTTATACAAGTTTCAGCCTCATATGATTTTCCAGAGGCAAGATAACAGACAATATGACTCTCTAGTGGGCCTGAAGATATCACAATGACAGTTCCACACAGGACGCACAACTCAAGGGATGATAACATAAAAATGATCACTACAGGCATTTGGGTGGCACAGTAGAAAAGAAGACTCCAGTTCATAACCCCAGTTTGTAACACTGACACAAACACATTGGCCACTTGTTTCGATGTGGTAAAGTATCCAACATCCAAACAGAGCTTATCCTCAGAACACTCTCATGTGGTTTGAAGTCCCTATTCAATGATGAAGTTGTAGAAATGCTTACATGGGCTCAAATGCAAATCTCAAGACATTTAAGCCCATCTCTCTGTCTTCTCACATTAAAGGTACTCCTCATGAATTATGAATAAAGCAAAGCAGCCTCAGAGGACCACCTTGCTTTGATTATCTCAAAGCTGATTTCTCTGACTGAGCCTAGATAAATTCAGTTTAGACAAGTGAAGCATTGGTTACAAACACTCTGACCTCTAAAAAAGCATTGGCGTTTTTATATTTGATCCATGTATCAAATGTCAGTTTAGCTTAAATGTCTATTAAATGTCTGTTTAGATCTGATCATTTCAGCATAGCGATGCCACTGAGCACTGAAAACTATTTGTCTTTTTATAGTAAAATGTAACTTAAGATATTAACCATGGAATTTTACTATTTTAATATTTAAATTCTCTTTTTGATGAAGAGGTTCCTTCTTTTGTAGATACTGTTTAAGTGTTCATAACTCGGTATAATCTGATGTAAGTTTTCATTGTGATAAACAACTGACCACGCATAAACTGAGCCAGGCTCATCTCTCTCCCTCAAAGACATACACGCACATATAAACACGCACATGAAAATTAAGGCCTAGCAGGCTGCCAGTTTGTGCTCAAATGTAGATTTGGGTAATTGGCTGATGAAGGTGCTGCACATAGCCATTCAGCAGTTCAGTAGTAAGTCTGTATGCTGTAGATTATTTTGCCCTCACATGTCAACCATTCTCAGAGCAGTGAAATGAAGCAGGGACAAAGAAAAGAGCTGTACAGAAGAGTTGCGGCTCTATTTTCCATTCCAGTATCACGTAAGGTTTTACAAGTTCCTGCTTGAACAAAAGGAGGATACATTCTGACTATTGTAGTATATAATTGAAATCCATGGAAGCAAGTTAAAGGACATAATACATCAATAGCTATACCCAGAGACCGTGAGGCCTTAAAGGAGAAAAGGAAAGAGATACCAGTTGTCTCCTCTCAGTACTGAAGCTTTCGAAACCGACATGGACAGCAAAGAAAAAGGATTTTTTTTATGCATATTCGGTTATCCTTAGGTAAATTAGAGCAATGTGCTAATGAACAGAGGTTCATGTAAACATTAGGCTTGTAAGCATTATGTGATGGTTATGTGGTTATGTATGTTTAATAAAAGTGAGTTATGTATGTATGAAGAAAATG
This sequence comes from Chanos chanos, assembly GCF_902362185.1. Classification (NCBI taxonomy): domain Eukaryota; kingdom Metazoa; phylum Chordata; class Actinopteri; order Gonorynchiformes; family Chanidae; genus Chanos; species Chanos chanos. Next base: position 13,411,068 of record NC_044496.1, read on the forward strand.
CAGTGAGAGGGAGTAATTCTGAAGCTGAATACCAGATTGATTAGTATTGTGGACGGTTTTTTCTTCTCTGCTCCAGCACATTTTTAGGCACTTTGTTCTGCTGCCCTGTTCTGTCCTGTGACTGGGCAGATGGTGAGAGGTGGTCCTTTGAGGTTACCTTCAAGTGAGCTCTCACAGATCTTTTCTCTTACCCTAAAAGGGAATGAACTACTCTACCATGCTGTGTTCGTAGTCATGCAAACACTGCCTAAGTAAAGAAAAAAAAAACAAAAGTGAGTGCTTAGCTTAACACAGCGAGCAGTGAATGTGAGCATGGAGTGTGATGGGCAGACGGGGACCACTATACACCCCTGCCTTTGCAGCTGCAAACCACTCCAACAGACAAACAGACCCAAATTGTATAACCTGAAGCAAGACAAAAGAAAAACAAAAATCCAATTACTACAACGTAACCAAACAGGAAAAACAGGAGAAAGTAATAGAAACTGATGCCAGCAGGATCAGCACCAGAAGGTGGGATAGATACACAGTATTTCTAATGGCCACTTGGAAAATCTCAATACAATATGAAATTAAGAAAGAACAAACCAAAAAGACAAGTAACAAAATGGCTGAAATGAGTAACAAAGGAAGCAAAAAGGCAAACTGAGCCAATAGCTAGAGAAAAAAGGAAAAGCTACAAAGAAAAAGGCAAACCAAAATAAAAGACGAAGGCAAAGCAGCATTGGTGTAACCTACAGGACAAAAACAGCCAAATATCACGTTAAAGTACAACAGAGGAATAAGTACACCCTGGCTAAAACACTGAATAAAAGCAGTCACCCTACTGTGCCACCCTAACTGGGCAGCTAAAACATCAAACACCAACATATGTTTGAGAGGACTACAATGAATACAATGGCAACAGGCAGACCACACAGCTCAGAGAGGACCAGCAAACACAAGAAATGGGTGAAACACGCTGGTACTTCCTTGGTTATTTGTATAGTCGAACTAAAAATCAAATCAGTTTGCTAATTGGACTTAAAGGGAGTGTGTTCCACTGTGGTTGCTGCACTAGTAAACTCACAGTACAGAAAAGGGGGAAACTGCCCCACCTATTACACATATATTTGCCATTTACATGTTCATCAAGTATAGTATGTGTTGTATACTTTTTTATTAATGTACATTTTTTTTATGTACGTTTCTATTGTTGTATATTAATAATCATCATCCCTTTTCAGGGATATTACATTTGGAGGCACTGCTGGGATGATAAAAGTGAGGCTGATTTCCCAGCTATAGGAAAGACCCTCTCATCAAACATCCCCCCAACCCCCACCCCATACAGCAATCCATACGGCAGAGAGTGCAGTAAAGCAGTTAAGGTGGGGATGAGATTCTGTCCAAGGATGGCACACATCTTGAGGTGAATGAAGTATCTGCTAGGAAGCTCTTAAGTTAACAGTAAAACACTCAGTATTAGCACTGTTGTCCACACAGTGCTGCTGTCCACCCTAGAACCAAGATGGAATCGTAACTTGAGAATTTGCGGTCAAGTGAGGTTTGCATAAACTTACCGCGTATCAGTAACTGAAAATCAGTGATTTTCTCCAGGTCTCAGGAACAAAACAAGAAAATGTAACAGGGAACGATTGTAATGCTCTCATTTCACATGTCATTAAATATATCAATAAGAGGGAAAAAAATAAGAGGAAATAACTGAACTGAGGGCATGGCAGAGCTTATGAGTTTAAATGACATGCTAGAAAATGTACAAGTGATTGATTAGAGAGACAACACAGAAGCCATTAATCAAAATGGGTAACAGAAAAATCTAAAAAGGGGAACTAGAAGAGCTGAAAGTTATTGCGCAGCTAATAAAAACTGAAATGCTACACGTTAATGAGCAGAGAGGTGGAACACACAGCCAATAGTGACACTGCCTAAAACGGCAGAGTCCCTATTCAAGCGATTAGCCCTCTGTGCTGCAAAGACTATAAAATCTCTGGTCGTATCAGGGAACCTGGACAAACAGACAGACTGATTTTCTCCAGCTTGTCTTGCTGAATCAAGGGTGGTCTCAGTAAAGGCATCAATGAAAAAATCTGAGGGCAGAGACCCAAATAGTGGTACAGCTCACTCACCAGTTTATGTACAGTCACAGTATGATCCTTTAAACAAAGAGAGGGATGATGTCCATCACCCATTCACACCAGTACATGCATAATTGGCAGCCCAGATGTTGTGAGAGGGACGGCTCGATTTCAGCAGATGTTAACACACAGCTGTACCCAGTGCCTTGTATTTGACCTAGATGTTTCATGTGTCAGCAAAGTGGGGAACTACAATGTTATCACTGCTTTAAATTTGGCAGCAGCGCACACTTTGGAACAAGTTACAGAATATACAGGAAGAAAAGTCTACCCCAGCCAAATGTTTCCCAACAGAGGCCTTTAAGCAAAGAGCGGTTGCCCCTGGGGGACAGGGAGCACTCAGCAAGTCCTAGGCCTGCTTGAATTTTGGTTAAAAATGGGAAAATAAAAATTCAAATAATGCTTAGTTTGTAAGAGCACCTTGTGTTGCTCGCAAGAACATCGGAGTACAATATATGCGGTGGGTATGGGTAAGTAACCTGTGGACTGGCAGCCAATGCCGAGGAACTATATATCTCCCTGCTTGTAATGAAAGGTGACTAGCTGCCACACCTCCTAATAGGCTTCAGTGTCATAGAGCACAAGGTCATTGACAGCCAGAGAAACCAGACCAAAGACATGGACAAGGAAAAATTGATTAAAACAACAGTGAAACTGGGCTCCCATACTCTATGGACAAAAAAAATTTCAAGGCATTTGTCAAAGCAGTGAGTGTTGAACGGTCATGTGATCACCCTGTGAGACCTGAAGGTCAAATAGTCAATATGCCAAATTAGAATGTTGTGTGCAAGACCCAACCTTGGTCTTTGAGCCAGATGACAACCCTAAGTGCCATGAGGGAGCTGAGTTTTGTGACATTTGTGTTTATAAAGAGGGGTTAAAATCCCAATATCATCCTCACCCATGTCCCACTGATCACAATATTGCACAATCAGGCAAGCTCAATCAGAACATTTATTGCAGCAGTACAGCCAGTTGCATCAGTGTATCTGCCCAGCATACTCAGGCAAGCTCACTCACCTGTCAATGTGTACAACATCCAAGTTCAAAATATCAACAAATTGTGGGATCCTCTTGCTGATTTTAGTCCTCGTAATGAGTGTCAAGGTAAGGAGTCCATAAAATGTTGAGAGGGGTCAAGCTAATTTTTCAGATCTGACAGTGATATAGGCTGAAATGAAAAGCTGTCCTGGTCGTGCCTCCAGTGGTGTGTGTATAGTAATAAAGGTTTGTACAGTCGTCCCTCAGTATCCGCAGGGGATTGGTTCCAGGACCCCCATGGGGTATCCGCACAAAAAAATTCCAAATGGTGACATTTGCGCAATCAGTTTTCTATCGCTCATTTGTACGTCACGTCAATGATATCATGTCACCATGTAGGTTAATTAACCCTGTCGTAGTGGGCATCCTGATTCTGGTTTGTGAGCTTTGCAAGCTACTGCTTGGGAAGGTCTCATACTCAGAATTTAAAGGTGGGGAGGGGATGGGGGTAGGTTGACCTCAGGTGTCCTCACTGGAGGCCCGAGATAGGGGGAGCAGAGGAATCTATCAAACACCTCTAACTTTGTACAGTACTAATGCAATTAGTAAAATCATTCACACTATGACATGCTACCAGTTAAACCACAATTCATTAATAATACTGTGAATACAGTTTCAAAGACATATTGTTGCATTTTTTTTCTGGTTTGTGCAAAATCGTTAAGAATAATATAAAGCCAGTCTGCACACCACCGAGGTGAATTGTGGTGCATTCCATTTGAACTCGGAAGTTGGAATTTCTGAGTTCCTTGTCAGAAATTTCAACTGGAACGCTCGGAAAGTTGGAGGAATCTAACCAACCCCAAAATCAGAATCCATGGTTGTTCCATGCATCAACAGTGCGTGAACACTGTAGCAAAATACTGTTTATAGCACTTCTGTCTTATTTGTGACTCATTAATCAGTCATGGGTGGCACGGTGGCACAGGGTGTAGCGCTGTCACTTCACAGCAAGAAGGTCTTGGGTTCGATTTTCGGCCGGACAGCCAGGGTCTTTTCTGTGTGGAGTTTGCATGTTCTCCCCGTGTCTGCGTGGGTTTCCTCAGGGAGCTCTGGTTTCGTCCCACAGTCCAAAGACATGCAGGTTAGGCGAATTGGAGATGAATGTAGGTATGAATGTGTGTGTGAGTGTGTTTGTCTGTGTGTCTACCCTGCGACTTGTCCAGGGTGTTTCCCTGCCTTTCGCCCTATGAGCGTTAGGATAGGCTCCAGCACCCCCGCAACCCTAATTAGGATAAGCGGCTGTCGGGCGGACACTGTGCAGCTTTCAGAAAGAAAAGGTCATTTTTTAACCTTAAGTGTTCCTTAGTAACTGAAGTTGCAATTGTGTAAACTCTCTCCCTCTTTTTCACCCTTCCTTATCTATTTCTGTCACTCTCACTCTGCCTCTCTATCCCTATCCTCTTTGATCCCAGTTCTCTCTTTATGGCCCAGGCCTCCCTGCGTTCAGGACCAATGCACACCAAAGCAGAAACCACTCGCTGTAACACCTAACAGACGCCAGGCTCGTCAAGGTGGCCAGGAAATGGAACACTCTTGTTGACGCATACAAAAAAAATGAAAGACAACAATAAAACTTCAGGGAAAGGAACCATCTGCTTCCGGTTTTTGACCGAGATGGATGACCTTCCGGGAGGGCAACACGATGTTGTCTTTCCTGTTGTTGGGACATCAGGGGGCTAGAGGTGCGTAGACCTGAGGCAGTAGCACCTTGCAGCAGTGTCATAGCATTCAGTGACACTGCATCCAGCCCAGCAATAACACCAGCTGCCACACCGACACCTTCACGTAAGCTTGAAGGCTGTATGACGTACTCATGCTATTCCTCTGAGAGTCAGAAGAGGCCAGTCAGCGGTGCCATGAGGAGACTCTCGCGCAGCTGAAGTTTTAAATCTGTTGTCATTTGAAGGGTGTGGGGGGGGGGGGGGGGGGGGGGGGGGCTAGCTCTTGAAAGTTTTTATATTGTTATGCATTTTGCACTCAAGTGAATCACTTTTTTGGACAATGTGTCTGGTTCTTTGTCTTGTTTAAATAAATTATTGTTTGGATATTCACTGAGACTTTTTTCCCTAACACTTCACTGTGGACTAAGAAAAAAAGGTGACACAGTTAATTGACGAAAACACTTCTTTACTGGCACACACATAATGTACAAAAAAAACAGAATCTGCTGATTTGATCGCTGCCATTAAGTCATAATGAAAACAAACACCTACCACTGCTAGTTAGAAACGTGAAGCAATCGCTAAACTATTTTCAAAAAATATTAAAATTAAGACAAGTTATACTTTGGCTAACATTATAGTAATAAAGGTGAGCACTGCTACAGTTCCAGAAAGAATAGGCCCCCCACACATGTCCTTAAACCCCTGTCTTAACATATATAAGCTTTGCATTTCTTAACCTCACCGAGAACTGCGCTTCATCTCTGAGGTGTGTTTCTCCCATTCACCTGAAATAAAGGTAAATGATTCATTGCATCTAAAGTTTGTTGTCTATAAGAAATTAGCAATTTTCATACAAAGGACTCCAAATTTCCCTTACAACAGTCTACTCATTTTCATCTCCCTGCCTTGGGCAGCCATGTAGGTGTTCCAGACAGATCTCTAAAGCTCCGCTTCATTTATTGTGTAGAAAACAGGCTGCCATTTTGATCATCACCACAGCATCAATCCAGGTGTTCTGCAGATCTTGAAGACGCCTCCACTTGCACTTTATCCTTCCAAAGGCTCGCGCAACGACCACCCTCCCACAGCTGATCTTGGAGTTCTGCAGCCGGTCTGCTTCAGTGAGAGCCCCCCCGTCACACTTAGGAGTGATGACAAATGGGAAGGCCTGTCCAATGTAGGCACTGTTTCCAGGCAACTTGTACTCAACCATTTTCTCCTGCCATGTTGTGTAGAAGCTGGAGGCCCTCAGCATCCTGGCATCATGAACCCTGCCTGGTGGTCCAGCAAAAATGTCAACGAATCACCCCCTCTCATCTACAATCCACTGAAGGAGGATGGAGTAGAATGACTTTCTGTTCATGTAGTCTCCTCCTCTTATGTGTGGTCTCTGCACTCTGATGTGGCACCCATCAGTTGTGCTGATGACACCACTGAGGCCACAGAGGCGGTGGAAAGCAGCAGCGGATGCAGCTTTTTCACGAGTATTTGGCCAGCAGATGAAGGTTGCTCCAGTTGTACAAATGATGTTGAGCACTTCAAGGATGATCCTGTGTGCTGATGACTGTGACACATCAAACTTGTCTGACGTCTGCCTAAAGCTGTTCTAGTTGGCCATGTACCACAAAAGCACCAGCACCCTCTTTGTCACAGGGACTGGTGGTAGACCTTGACTACGTTCCTTTTTCATTCCGTTCTCCTGCAACTTCATCATGAGATATTCAAACTGTGGCTTGGTGACTTTGAAATGGTGTGCAAAAGTGTAGTCATCCATGTTCAGCATGACCTCCCACTCTGTTCCAGTCTTCAGGATGATTTGCTGTGTTGACCGCAGCATAGTGGATATCAGTATCCTAAGCCAGAGAAAAACTGTTCCTAAATAAAGGATATCTGACAGTTAAATATTACAGTCCTATCTACTATCGCTGTGTTATTTCTATTTCTAAGGGTGCTTTCACACTAGAGCTTTCGCTGCAGACCTTGGTCCGCTTCAGCCATTGGTACGGTTTGTTTTGTTGGTGTGAATGCGGTTTTCCGAACTCGTACCCGAGTGCTCCAGAAAACGGGGGTCTGGGGTACGGTTCACTTGAACTCAAGTGTGGTTTGCAATGGTGTGAAAGCTATCCAATCCAAAACCAGGAAGTAAACACTATTGATGACGTGTAATTTCTTTTAATTAATTAACAGGCAATTTTCAAAAACGCTAAGAATCTTAAAAAATAGTGACTAGAGGACAGTTACGTGGCAATTCACGCTTGTCGGATATAAAAACTATTCAGAAAATAACTGCAAGTAGCCACGCTGTTCGCTCACCTTGAAGGTATGCGTGTATGCTCTGCAAACAAAGCTGCAAATTCATTTCGCATTGCTGCCTGTCTCTGTAAAAACCTTATCCGAGCAGCTCGCATCACATTAACACCAGTCGCCCAGGGTGCCACACAAGCTAGAACCACCACTGTTATACTGTATTGTTTAGGGAATAATGACAAGGAAAAAAAAAGTCTGTACATGTTCAGTACCGATGCAACCATCGTAGGCCTAACCACATAGTAAACGTCAGCAAACAACATAACCTTTTTTTTTTCTTTCAACACTTACATATTGCTTTCGTTTAACGACCTGAGGGAATGAGGGTTTGCTTTGACCACTTAATTTCTTTTTAGGAGCAATTTTTTCACAGAAATAAAGAGTGCACACAACACAAATAGCAAACGAATGAGATGCGAGGCAAACGATGCTGAAAAAACAAGTGCTGGAGAGAGACTGAGGATCTATGAAATGGCGGGAGGCTACAGCAGGGTATGCCTGCAGATCACTTCATTCGCGTGGATTTAGCATAGTGCTCGGTGTGCAGACAATTGAAGTTTTGCTTTTTGGAAATTTCTGGATTTTTTTTTCTCATTTCAATCCACAGTTGGTTGAATCCGCGAATGTGAAACCTGCGTATACAGAGGGCTGACTGTATATGCCTTTGTATAGACTACTGGGATTTGAATTGGACAGCCCAACCTAATAGACCACCAATCCCCAGAATCTCAGATGTCATTGGCAGCCTTGGAAACATGTTCTCACTCTTGAACCGGGGAAAGGTATATCATCAGGGGTTTATAGCTACAGAAGGGAGACACCTGACACCTAAAAGCTTTTCAAATACAACCCTGGTTAAGAGAATACTGATGTCTGGCTGTCTTTTATCATGGAGAGGTTGATGCAAAAATACTCAGAGGAAATGTTCCATGATGCAGTGGGAACAACTACTCAAGCATTTGAGTCACAGTCAGGGTTGAATGCCTTGTGGTCAATGGCCATCTCTGTCAAAGGTATATCTGGAGATGGTGATGTCTCTATAGTCCCATTAACACCAGTGATGCCACTACAGGATCAAAGAGGTAACCCTAACATGGACAAGTGATACAATGTAAGCTGTCTGGAGTGAGACCACAGCAATAAGAGTTTCCATGACTCAGATCATAGAGACAATGTTTTCTAAAAGAATGTGATAAGTTTGAGATCTGTGAAAAAGGAGTGCTGTATAGAGAGACGGCACAACAGAAACAACCAGTTTTACCTGAAAAATGCAGAACAACAGCACCAAAGAGTGGTACACCAAGGCATTGATTAGAGAACATCACTGATTTGCAACATGTTTTTCTAGCCATACATACAAGAGGAAGTTATGAGCTGTACCTGTCTGAAACAGAAGAAACAAAGTGAAGCCCCGCTGACCAGCACTGCCACCACTGTCAGCCGTTCAAACTGGTCTTAGTTGACTTCCTCCAGCTTGACAAGTGTAAGGCTCTGTACAAATATATAGTTATGATCAGTAATCTTTTCACTGGCTTTGCTCTGGTAAATGCAACAACTTCCAAGTCAGGGAAAACAGCTGCTGACTGAATGTTCAATGACTGTGTACTCAGGTTTGGATTCCCTTCACACATACACCATGACCAGGGTTACAAGTTCAAAAATTGACTGTTCTCACAACTGAGCAAGGAAAATGGGATTGCTGGATGAAGAGCCATTCCCTACCATCCTCAAAGAAACAGGAAATCAAATCGCATCAACTGAACATTGCTCCAGATAATGAGAACATTTACTGACTAAGAAAAAGCAAAGTGGAAAGAATCTCTGAACAAGTTGATCTTTGCCTACATTTGCACCTGTCCAGATGTGACAGGACTCTCCTCATTCTATGTGCTGTAGGGGCATTCCCCCACTGGCTACCCACTGACATGTTTTCAACCTCAGAGTCAGGCAGTTCCAGTCATCAAGTATGCATTAGTAGATGGAAGCAAAGCATGCAAGAAGCTTATGCAATTACAAGGGAGAATGCCCACGAGTCTGCTTCATGGAATAAGAGGAGCTACGACACAAAAGTGAGGAACTCACTGTTATATCCAGGCAGTCAGGTCCTCGTGTAATTAATTAGTATGAAGTTAATATGACACCTTGCTAGAGTCCTGGAAAGCTGAGGACCCATTAGAGGGACCTCATCCACACAGTAGTGCAACAAATGGGTAAAATGTTCCCCTCTTTGAGCTAAACTCTGAGAAAGGAAAAGATGGGAGCCAAGAGTACTGCACTGCAACCTGCTCTTGCAACCAGTGCCACTGATGGCCCAAGTGTAGCCATGTTTTGAACTAAAGAGGAGAATCACAAAGGCAGACAAAGACAGGGAACAGTCTGACGTGGAGGAGGAAGAGAAGGAGGAGAAGTGCTACCTTGTGGCCACCCCTTATCAGCACCTTACTAAGTTGCCAGAGAAACAACATGAGAGCTCTGATAACCCTGTAGAGACTGACTCAAAGGATGATTATGCTCAATCATATCTAACGCAGGATGGAGACAATGATCATGAAAACTTGCCTGTAGGTGAGAAGAACAGAATGGAAACCTTACCTGTAAACAGCAATGCAGAAAGCAGATAAACTTAAATCTGAAAATGAAAGAGAATAAATGGAGCGCTCGCCTGATGACTAAGCAACTGGACCAAAACGTCAGTGACTGCACAGAGTCTCTAAGCCACCAAAGATCTTCAGATATGACCAAATTAGAAATCCAACTTATTACGTTGTTGCTCCATTTTTCTTATACACAAGAGACCCAAAGCCCCTTTGACACCCCAGAAGCAGCCTTACCATTATCAGTCCTCGCTTGTATGTGACATGTAGCCTGCATTGGAATGCCTCACACACATTACACTTTAAAGGACTCACGTTGTTGATCTGCAGTTATTGGAATGGGCTGTTTCACATAAACTCAATACATATTGGCAATCTTAAAGACACTATGTTCTCACTCTTGGACCAGGGAAAGGTATATCATCAGGGGTTTGTGGCTAAGAAAGGAGACACTTGACACCTAACAGCCTTTGTAACATCATGAGACATGTATGAGTGGATCAGAATGCCATTTGGGCTGATGAATGCACCTGCATTCCAACACTGCTTGGAGGAGAGTCTCGAGGGTTTGTGAAATGAGATGTATGTTCCCTACTTGGAGGATAGTATTGTTTTTAGCAAAATCTTTGATAACGATGTTGCTAATGTTAGAAAAGTACTGCAAAGACTAAGCTGACAAAACTGAAGACAAAACTGAAACCAAGCAAATTTGAGTTATTCAAGAACAGAGTTCTTGTTTTCTCACAGTATATGCTTTTATGGAGGTGAAAGCAAACGCATTAAAGGAGTTTCAGTCTGTAACTTCTCACTGAGTGATGTTTAACTGGTTGCATGTAAGTGCTGGTTGACAAAAACATCTAATTTTGAAGGGTGTGGTGGTTGTGTGGTTATGAATAGTTATGTATGTTTAAAAAAAAAGAAAATGAAAAAACAGATGTGTATGTATAAAGGAAATGGGTTGACAGAGCATAATTCAGCATCTGAGCATCAGATTCAATAGACTCATTTGAACTGCTTTTTTTTTTTTTTTTTGCATTCTGTTTCACTGTCCTATTCTATTCTGCTGTTCTATGATTGGGTGGATGGTGGCAGGCAGTTCCCATCTTCAGGGGAGCTATTGTAGTTTTTTTTTGGGGGGGGGGGGGTGGGGGGGGTTGCCTTCCAACACTGTTTCTTTTTTAGTATGAGGCATAATATTCCTCTGTATAACAACTGAAGGGATGATACTTGTGATTATCAATTAAAAAGTGTTATTTTACCTCTAATAAAGCCAAATGGTATCGTATTCTAAATATTTGTGGTTTACAGTGCTTATGAACATCCCACTCTTTATTATAGGTACATTCAAGAATAAGTTATGAACACAGTTTTGTGGCACCTGGAGTGGGAACTGTATTATATGACTGGATAACGAGGGGGATCAGGAGATTAGCATCAAGAGTTCCAAGATGTGTCGTTGGAGCTTTCTCAGGGAGAAGATCAGTGAGATGAAGAGGGGTCAGATTATGCCCAACCTTGTAGGTGGGGTGCAACTGTTTTACTGTGATTAATGGGATTCTTTGTCAGTGGAGGTTTTGAAGTATGGAGATGTGGTGCCCAGTGCAGGACTGAGTAAGCAACAGTGTTTAGGATAAGTTATAATTTGCTGAGAACTTTTATGGAATTTGCCTCAATGCACCATAAATAATGAAGTTGCAGTAGTTTAGCATTGAGATAATAAAAAAAAAAATGAGTGGGGATTTCAGCAGAGGAGAAAGAGAGAAATGGAGGACACGTGAGACATTTTTGAATGTTGAAATAATCAACCCTTAATGACATAACTACATGGAAAAGAATTCAAACAGAGGTTGTATGGAAATAGTTTCAAAGAAAGAAAGAACAGAGAAAGCTGTATTTTATAAGTTGCAAGTATTCTTTTACTTCCATCAAAATCACCCTGTTTTGACCTGCTCAGACCTACCATTGTATCGCAGAATACTAGCTGTAATGTGTGGGAGGTGAGCAGAGAAGGTTATAATAATCAAGCTAACAAACCCTTTGACCATGACAAATGGTGAGACATCAAGACATTTTAAGGACAGGCATTGGGAGAGAGGACAGGGAGACGTGAGAGAAGAAAAAGAAACTAATTTCTTCTCTGCATTGTCAACCTAAAAAAGTATATAATTCAACGTTTGGAGACACATTATCTCACCATTATCCAACTGTTACTATGTATCATGATCTCATTCGTTCTACAATAACAGGACTGATAGACACCTGAAGAGGAAAATATACCAAATAGCCACATATTCAGGATAAAGGTGAGCTCTTGCTGATAATAAAAGAATGGTAAGATTAGTCTGAATTGCACAGGTGTAATCAGCAATCAATGCATATACATAGCAGGAAAACATATTATTGTTAGTAGGAAAGGTCAGTATTATTGGCAAATCTTGAGAAATTGCAGGAAATCACCTTGAAATCTCAAAAATTTTCCACATAGTAGATCCTTAGACCCACTGCCTAATTGTACCAATTTAACTGCACAGAGTTATGCCTCTGCTAGGGGGCAGCTATGTCACAAATGTCTTATAAAAGTAATAAGCCTGCACTGTGTGAAGAGATTTCAAGGAGATTCTCTGAGGTAGATCACAAATTACAAAAACAACCATTAGACAGAAACATTGTAGTTGATAGTGACTTATTAGTAATGGGAGGATGCAAATCAGCAGTGGGCCTGCTGGTACCATTTAAAGAGGAAAATACTTGCACAATAGCTTTTCAGAGGCATTGGAATAGCTCAATCAATCTTATTATAGACATGGAGGAACAGCAGCAGGTGGGAATGCAGAAAATCCTGCTGACTGTTCCACTTCCAACAGCTGGCCGATGAAAACTCACAGTGGCCATTTAAAAGCACAGTGACACAGCACAATAAATCTACAAAAAGAGAAAAATACAGCAAAAAGTAAATTCAGTCATTAGTATCCCAAACCCAGGTGTCCAGGAAATGAATCTTAATAGAAGATTCAGTCTTGCCAGCATTTTCTCTCCCACTTTTTTTTTTCTCCCCAGCAGCAAGGGAACTGAAAATCCATTAAGCAGAGGAGAGAAGAGGGCACAACAGAGGCTTTCAATTAGAGCCAGTGAGAGCAGATGGAGGCCAGAACTGGCTCTAGCAGTGCTTCCTAGCTGCCTGTGCTTTCAGCCACTTCTGAGTCCTACTGCAGATGAGGCACTAAACTCCGAAAACCCATGGGCTATAACCCTTTCTGTCTTCGAAGGTAAAGGAACCTAACTGTGTTACATGCTCTTTGGCCAAGAGACACACCCTTGAATTTAGTGTTGCCAAACATGAAACAAAATTAAGGAAGAGCTTAATTATGTGTCCCTGATTTATTGACTCTTGATAAGCTACTCTCCAGTATTCCTTGTCAAAATTACATTAATCAGAGATTTTAAGAGCAGAATGGTGATTTTTGTTCTGTGGAGCATCACTGTATGCCTACAGTAACTAACCAACTGTTGTTAGTGATGTATTATTCTCAGCTCAGCTCATAAATTCACATCCATACTTTGTTCCACAGAACCTGAAACATATTAAGAGCTAGGCAGAAGTATTTGTACCCTTTTTTGGCATTTCCAACAAACTTTAAATGTCACAGTGACTTGAAAAACTGAGGATCCTGAGATTTCTTTTTAATGAAGGCTTGTCTTTATATATACATTTTATACTTTATACTCTGTGCTGGTATATATATATAAATTGGATTCAGTCTCTGTGTGGTGGGTTTGGATCCTGCAGAGTCCAGTCTTACCTTTATATATGTATCTATTTGATCCTTTAATCACAGGAAGGACCTACCTGTTTTTTCTCTGCATCAACAGAATGCAGAAAGATGTTCATTAAATTCCTGAAATTTTCTAGGGAATAGTCCCTGCTTATAGACCCTTCCTCTGTGCCATATTTCAGTTCTTCACCAAATCAGATATATATATCAGTGAGATGTTTCAGCTACTTTTTCTGTCTTTTATAACCTGTCTTTTATGTCTTTACCCAACCCCATAATCCAGACTACATCTGTAAATGTGACCTGTTTTGTTTGTTTAGCAAGAAGAAGAAGACGAACAATAACAATAACCATAGCCATAATAATAATATTGTCAGAAAGTTGATCCATTGAGAAAATCACATTTTTCCGAGACATAGTCAGGTCTAAGGAACCATTATACTGCAACTTTAGTCCACTTTGTTACACTTTAATAATAAAATATTGCTTAGGCCATTGGGCTTCATAGAGCCTCAAGTGACCCAAGCACAGAATATTAGAGTGACAGAAGTGTTTCTGTTAGTCAGTTCATCTGCACCATATTGACTGATGGAGGACATACAGAGCATAGATGATATTCCCTGTGCATTGGCACCCATTTTGCCATTTCCCCCCTTCATCTGTCATGCAAACATGATGGATAAGTACAAAATTAAAACTTTCCACTGGGATGGATGACTTTTCAGCTACTGAAATATAAGTGTAAAGCAAGTGGAGGGAGGTTTATTTAGTAATAAGAGTGACCAGATCACTGTCTCTTAACATGATTTCAGAATGTATGATTATAAGGCAGCACTTAAATTGCGAGTTAATATCCTTAGCACCCCAGTCGAAATAAATCTGTAGCTCACAGAAGTGAATGACCACATTTGTGTGGAAAATTTATGGCTGATATCTATATGATATATGAAACCACGATTGCTGATTAGGTGCAGGTCTTCTGCTCCAAGAGATTTAAAGTCTCTAAGTTTTTTTTGTAGAAACAAATTAATCTTCTCCTCAGAAATAAAAAATCATTTTCAGAGAATTAATCATCTCCTTAGAAGACAAAAATAAAAGTCCTACCCCATCTGGTGCTATGAGGTGCGGCTGAGTAATTCCCTACTTTTAATGCTTAAGTCAAGCCTGTACTCTGCATTTCAATGGAACACACCCAACTGAGCAGCTGCACATCCAAATATAAAAACCAGCAGAATGACAGGTAGCATGTGTTAGTGGAGAATGAGCCCAAAATAAAAAAAAAAAAAAAAGAAGAAAAAACAGAGAAAGAGAGATGAATACTGAAAATGTCTCCTCAGGCAGCCTCTATGAAACAAGCTGTTAAATCTGCCATAAATCATGACTTCTGCAGCAGCTCAAGCAGCCATTTGTGGTGTAGAGGTAGCCAAATATATTAGGCTTACACTTCACAAATTTATACTGGGTCTGCAGTTTCAATCACTAGATCAATACACCTTACATACAGAGCCAGGACTGCAAGACGGCCATTTTCCCCCCAATGAAATCATGTCTACGATTTGATTAAATTACATAACCGTCAATTAGGCACATGAGACGTGTGAGGATACTGAAAAAAAAAATCCTTTCACATTTAAATGATGCATGCATTTGACAGAAAAGTTCGAATGAATTTTTAAAAATGATCTGACAGCCTGTGCTCACGGATAAATACTGCCATAGAAAATAAGAGCACGTCAATGAGATGTCAGCATTAACATTACACAGCCACAGGCAGCTGATTTTTTCGCCATGCTTTAACATTATGTATCTCTCCTCCCACAAGCTAAAGAGCCATGATGATATCAAGATGACAGTATGTGTCACTTGATGCATATGGGAGAGACTGACAGGGTAAGACAGAGAGAAGGAGAGGGTAAGGATAGTATTGTATTATATCTGAGGATGGGGGGTTGAAGCAGACTCCTGAAGGCCATATTTGAACTGTGGAGGGAGGCCTACATTTGGAGTCTGATTGTGTGTTTACTCAGACTGTAATGACTGGCCTGGGCGGAGGCTTATGCTGTCTGACTGCCCAGAGAGACTGGAATCTAAGCTAAAGCAGCGAGACATATCTGACTTTGCCAACAGCCCGCAAACTGAAAATCTCACTTAAAAAAGGCACATTAACTGACACAAACCCAGCGTGCAATTGGAAATGTGCTCTGTGATGTCATTACTCCACATGTGAGAGGAGCCAAAACTGATTCCAAAAGATCTCAATGAATCCAAAACCATGAATCCGCCAGTCTGTGTGCAAGCCACATAAATTTGCATTAGACAAAATTAGCATGTCTATACACATCCAAGTGCACTCAAGCAGACCCCTTTATTTGTTTTTTATTCGTGGCATGGAGAGAAAGAGTTTGAAAGGGCAGTAAGAAGAGAGTAGTGGCTGTTCCTCTGAACACAGTAAAGAGTGCTTAGTAACCTTCAGTCTCTTCTGCACTCTCCTCAATTCATTACTGAGGCTACAGTCCAGGATCAAAACTTGGACCAGGTCAGTTTACTTATGGCTACAAAACCCTGCCCCACAACAGTTTGTCTCTTATTACAGACAATAACTTACTCCCTTACTCCCTGCAATTTCCCTTCACTCCTTTAATTGCCCTCCCAGGCTTGTGTTTATTGGCTCTGCAATGACAAAATCATTTGTCTTCTCAACACACTGGGATGGAGAAACTGAGAATTGATAGGGCCTATGACAGTAGAACATTTTTGGATTTACAGAGTGAGCGATAGAGATAGGTCAGAGTTTTCTGGACTGTGAGACAACCCCCCTCCCCTGAATTTGAGTCCCATCCCTCTGACTCTGCCTGCTCTCTTCACCAGTCCACCCTTCTGCTCTGTGTTTACTCAGACTGATGAGAAATACGACTGTGAGAGTGCCAGTCCCTCGTCTGTGAAAAGACAACCAATTACCCCCAGGGTTAGAGCAAAATGGCACCCAGCCCCAGGTTCTCACAGTGAAGGAATACACATACCACCAGGGCCTTCAAGGATGAATGAAGGAGCTTGAAGAGTCATATATGTAAGAATAATAAGTGCAACATAAATCACACCATGAGTCTTCAGACACATTGCCTGTTCTTTCTGCATGGTCCCTATGGACAAGAATTATCTGTATATGAGCTACCATAAAACCATCCTATTTCATAAAAAAAAAAAAAAATACTACCAGAAGGGAAATAAACCTGTATCTATTTGTACTTTCAGTTAACCTAATGATCTTAACTGTTAAATGGACAACAAATCCCCAGTCAGTGTTGAAAATTATGAATCTGAAGTACAATTACAGTGTGTCATGTCTGTGAACTCACAACGCTTCTAGCATAGTGATTCTTCTGGGACCAGCAAAAGGATTAGAAATGCATGATATATTTACATTACAAGACAACTCTCTGGCTGTAAGCTTCATATTCATAAATACAGGGAGAAAACGTCATGATCAGCTATGAGTTTGTTATTTTTGCAATGTAAAATAAGCACATATACCCACAATTACACCAAATACACATTTTCCTCACTGTATATGCTGCCATGGTCCCTAAAGCAAAAGTCTGGTGTATACACAAAGGGATCAGTGCTGAAATGGAGAAACTCACAGCTCCACCTAATGGTATCAAAGGAACACTGCACAAGTGCGCAGTCCAGACTTTTGTGCCCTGATTGGTATAATTCAAATTTTCATGCAAAAACACTGCTAATATGATGATGTGATCAAGGACACATATTATGCCAGAATGAAATTTCTCAGTTACAGTCACCACAACTATTTTGCTGAAATGTTTTAGTTGGCAAAGCACATTGTATCAGTTACTTCTTTCTTTATGAGTGTGGCATGATGCTCATCTCTTCACTCTGCTGGTCCTATTAATCCCCATCTAGAGCAGTCAGGACTTCACTGAAATCTAAAGATAAACTTTCAGAGTAAAAATGGAAAGATGCCTGACAAAGCTCTTGATCTCCTTTGCAATAACTTTGTGCCAGGGATTTGTTCCTTTCAAAGAACCAATATCATATTGGATAATGTCCCAAGATGGTAAGAACACTACCATCAGAATGGTGTGTTTTCAGACCTTTGTTACTGCACAAAGTCTTGACACAGGTAGAGTGATTATCAAGAGGGAATTGAGACAGAGAAGGAAGACAAAGCAAAGTAATATCAGCAGGGTCCAGATGAAGGAATGTAAGCTATCTCAGGACATAGAGAGGCCATGCCCTACCCACCGTGTTTATTAATCTGGAGAGATCGTACACGTTTAGATTTATACCTGTAATCATCGTGCAGGGAGACAGATTGAGCAATGGGAGCACCAGAAGCAGACAAGAGAAAGTTTAGTCACAAAACATATACGCAGTTATAGTTAGCATGGCAAGTTTGTGCAGAGGCTCAAATATGACAGTGCACTAAGTCAATGCACTAAATGTATTAAATAATATGTGTAATGTGAACTAAATAACATTTAAGACTGGGGACAATGCAGAGTAGTTGCATTGTGTGCTCTCAGCTTCCTCACATTATTTTCTCCTCTTGGCAATACATTCGCTGAAATATCAATTTCATTTTCCACTCTTTCACCCTACATTGGTTAGCTGTGCAAGTTGCAACTATACCCACAACTTTTACAAAATATCTTTTAGTTTATTTCACAGAGAGGAAAAATTCTGTTGAAAGCATTTCTGATATAATATTGTGATGATTTCATTGAATGCCTCAAAAACTGATTTTGTGTACCACGAAACATTATATTAGTATGTGATTTATGTCAGTTCGTAAAATAAACTCAAGTTTTATTTTAAAGGTGTTCACCTTGAGTATGCTAACTGCAATTTCAGATTTATTATGTGAGGCTGAAAAAAGAATTCATAATTTATGTAGACAATAAAAAATAATGGAAGCCTAATTCAGTCAAATCAGATCACCAATTGGGTAGGTGTTGGTAATGTGAGTCCTCAGAAGCTGTAGATTATATTTAGAATAAATTCTATTGTAAAAAAAACACAATGCAAATGTGTAGCATTTTTCCAAGTGTTTGATTGAATAGCATGTGCAAGACAATTTATGGAACCCAGATGTGTGCCTGTTCCTCAAATGATCCTGATTAAGGTATTTGGTGATATCAAACAACAAAAACAACAATCCCAGCTCCTGATATAAAATATAAGGGGAAATGTTGAAAATTTCACCTTTGAAAAATTGAAGACATCAGTGGTGTTGATGTAATGTATGTGAATCTGGTTGTGAGGGATGAAATGTTTGAAAGTGTAGACAGGAGCTCTCTCGTTCTTCCTCTGCTCATCTAATATAACTGGCAGCTCTGTTGCTGCAGATAAAGGAGAATATTCCAAAGAACTAAGATAGTACTTGGGAGAAGCATCACAATTCTATGTTTCAGCTGTGATAAAAGTGAATTGAGGCAATGCCTGGATACTGCCATAGTGTAAGTTGGAATGACAATGTCAAAGACTGAGGTTATACTGAACTTTAACTTAAAGCTAAACTAAAAGCCAAACATTTTCCATAAGAGATCAATATGCTACATTTAAGGCTATTTTTAAACCAATTGTAAATAAGCATTTTAAGAATATCCCTCATTCACTGGACTGGAGCACTGTAGTTTTTAGCCATGCTATAGGTCTCTGAGGAATCCAGCATGCCAGTGGATGGATAGTATTCAGCTATTTTTATAATTTCATGGTAGTCTGCTATATCCTCCTGTAACACCTAAGATAAATGTCAAGCAGCATTACACCAAGCCTCAAGACTATATCACTAAAGTAAACTAAAGGTTAGTTCTGTAGGTTTGAAGCCAATTTCGAGCTGCAGTCTTTGTTTCATAAAGAAAAAAATAATTGAACATATTATACTCATTATAATTTATAATTCATTTATCATTCGTTGTTCAGCCTACGTGGGAGAATCCTCGCTTCATCATCCATTAATTCCATCATCCATTGTGATGCACGGTATCAGGGACATACAAAACATATTACTACATGACACATACTTCACTGCTCTGCAACCTCCACCTCGAAGAGTTAATTATATACACGGTATGCGCAACGATGAATGTGTGTGCATGTGTGTGCGTGTGTGTGTAAGAGAGAGAGAGAGAGACGGACAGAAGTAGCTTCTCTTCTCATTAAAGAGGGAAATAGAATTAGTAGATTAAACCAAGTGTTGTATCTCTTTGCTGTGTTATTCCCTCTGTTCCTCTGTCATTCATTAATTACTGCAGGGAGGTGATTACACATCCCTCATTACACATTGTCTTCCAGCACCATAGGACCACACTGAGCATGCTCAGTTTTTCACCAGGTACTGCATATGTCCTTGTACTTCCATTCTCTCATGCATGATACCATTACAGATAAGACAAATATCAGAGGGCCTGAGAGATTGCTTCACTCAGAACGCTGGACCCTGCATCCAAGAACTATTCATTATTTTATACTTGAAGCATTTGTCTAAGAGGTCTTCAAAGTACATACATTACATTTTACCAGCGCAGATGAGTCATTGTCCCTATATTCTGCAAACAAGAGGGAGATTAATCAGATCCATGGATGTGGTGAATTTTAAAGGAATTATGCATAGATCATTCATTCTTTCTATGTAAAATTTTAAATCGGAGGTAAAAAGAGTACAAAAGTTATCCTGTATGAGTAGCCGTGGCAGCAATTTTCCAAACAGCTACATTTTTAAGTCTAACAGGAGGAAAGGGTCTATTTATACTTGGAAAGGGTAATGTTAAAAAAACTGTCCTTTGAAGAAGACACTCCCTCATCTTCTCATCTTAACATACACACACATGCACACTTGCACACATGCACACACATGCGCACACACACACACACATGCACACACGCGTACACACACACACACACACACACACACACACACACAGTGTCCACTTCAGATGCTATCAGTCAGACATAAGTGCTTGCAGACAGAGTGCTTGCAATCTCAGACCATTAAACTCTGCTCAGTACTTATTTAAAACGCTGATAAGAGGTATGGGGAAGACTGTCAAATAGTATCAAGAAAGATCCATAGACCGTGTACCCTGTTGATCATTATATGATGAATTGTAATGCACTGAGCCCTCTACAGGCCAACATGCAACGTGTCTCCTGTCTTCAACTGAACAGCAGAGAAAAATATCTTAACTTCAGTATACATTTAAGTTAACAGGCCTCATTTTGAATTTATTGATGACTTGATGAAAAGTATGTCTAAGCTTTATAATATAGCGACAAAGAAGAGCCATCAGTAAAAATAAGACTGATTTCTTTGACAAGGAAAAGGCATTTCAGTCCACGTCTACTCTTAATCCTTGTCTGGCAATTACTAAGACTAATAGAGGCCGTTCTCTCTGCTCTGGCTAGAGGGCTCAAGTGACATTCTTAAGACAAAAGTCAAAGTGGGACAGATTAGTGGATTATAACACTGAGCACTTTGTGGATCAATAACATCCCAGACCAGCAGAAAAAGGATTGTGTTTTTATGATTTTGGCATAACAAAGATGAGGGATGTAGGAAAAGAGATGAGATGGGGTGTTGGACTCAAGGGCAGGAAAGAGATCATGTAGTATCAACAATGACACCATAACAAAGGAAGTCAGAATGGAGCCGTCCTTGGAAAAGACGAGAAAAGCCAGATGACATGTGATGAATACCCAACTACCTAAAGTACTTCAACAGGCCAGATCTGGAGTGCTCCAGTGTGATTTGTGTTGGTTTTGTTTGTTTGTTTGTTAGTTTGTTTTTTTATGTTAAGAGGTGCAGGTCAAGGCTGGCAGCTTCTCTCTTTTTCTCTCTGGTAATTATCTGATTCTTTAAAATATGGATTTTAACGAATAATTGGAGAACTGAAGGCTCCTGTTGAGGAGATGAGGGAAGAACTTGGACATTTCAAAATTTTTTACGTAGACATACACTAAAACATCCACATAAATTTGTTTCATTTTTATTTTGTTCTATACCGACAACCGAAAGACCATAAATCCACTTAGAATATTGAATTCTATTGTTACTGATTCTGTCATGTCTGTTATCTTGTCTCCTGTGCATGGAGCTGCAGGCCCTTCACTTATGAGTATTACTGAAGATTTTGAATGGCAGCTGCTCAGAGGGGAAAGAGCGGGAGAGCCTTTTTTAAGTCTGCCTAAAAGGAAACTAAAAGAGAAGCAGCCTCAACAGCCACTTGATCAAGGTCTGAGGCAAGAACCACACAGTCTTGACTCATGCTTTACTCCCTGACCTCAAAAAGGAATAAAACTTCCTGATGTACACTGCTATTTTGTTGAGACAAATCAAAACTTAAGTGTTATTATTATTACAGGTTACCAATACCCATCAATGTGAACAAATACATTAAATAAATTAGTCAAATAAAACAGGCAAGGTGACTAATTCAGGTGTCTATTTAATGCTCAGTTATATTCTGCTTTTCACAATAAACCCAACTTAACCTGATATGAGAGGTGCCATTATTATAACAATGAGCCGTCCTATGATGGCATCAGTGAATAAATGTCCTTCCTCTAAATTATTGCAGGAAACCTGCTGCATAACTATCCAAACCACAGTATAAGCTTAAGCTTTTAAAATCTCCCTTTCCACCAGCTTTTTCCCTCACAGTGCTGGTAACAATTTCCAAAGACACTTTCAATTTTCAAGCTCTGCAAGAATAGCTCTGTTAAATTGTCTCTTTGCCAATGTTTGAAAAGATTATAGTGACTTATTCCATCAAAGTCCTGTTGAGTATGTGGGAGGAAAATGGAGTGTACAATACTCTATGTTCCTTTAGATTTCTACTGGCCCACTCAAACATGGGTGACATCAGACCCAATATACGAAAACAACAGCACAGTCTCCTTTAAAAGGTCTTTTTCAATTGTCCTGGAAATCTGATCACAGGAGGACTTTGATATATCTGAGAGGACAAGCTTTAAATACAGTGCCAGTGTATACACATGGACTAGCTCTGACAATGTGAAGATAAGGGATGACTTATTGGCTTCACACAAAAGTATGGCAGAGTCCATTATCAGTATAACAAAGAATCAATTCCCTTATGGCTGCCAAATGAACTGGAGAGTGAGGGGAATAACAACCTTGTCAACAGTCTGTCAGTTATCATTAATCTTTGTGAAAAAAAACAATATTGTACATTGCCAATATTATAACACCTTTACCTTCACTAGATAAGGTCAAATTGCTCATGTCTTGAGGATAAAGCTTTAAAAACATTGGTTGACTAGTTGAGGGTTTTTTTTTTCCATCTTTCAAAATTTTCTCACTCAGGAACACCACCATCTGATGGTTAGAAAACTGCATTAACACAATATTATGTTGAATGACATAAAAAATAATAATGAAAAAAAATTCTATGACTTGTTAACCTTTGCTGGAGAAAAGCACCATCACCATCTTCTCTGGGAGTATATTGGAAAGGTTACAGAAGCAATACTCTCCGTACTCCGTATTATTTAATCAGCGCTGAGAATTAATGTTGTATTCTGTATATTAGGGTGGGTTCAGGTGGGGTGTAGAGGGCTCCATACGTGGAGATTGACCATGTATTTGGATTTCTTATGCCTTAATCATTGTCACTAAGAAGGATTTGACAAATGAGATATTAGAAACTATTCTAACCAAACACAACGTGTGAACATGTGGATACAATCTCATTATATTCATTTCAGGGGGGCATTGCAATTCTGCACTTCAGAGTAAGCAGAGTGGTGTTGCATACAGTACACCTTTTTCTTCAATGTCCACAATCTCTAAAACAGAGGAAGGAAATTGGATGGGACAGCAGAGAGAAAGACACAAACACACTCATGTAAAAACGTTGTAATGCAAAGATTTGTTAAAAATCAAGAAATGGTTACAATGTGAAAAGAGTTTTTTACAAGTAATTGCCTGCAGCATGCTCAAAGGAGCTTCGCTATTGGACCCTATGATTCTCAGAATCTGTCCGTTGCCTCATCATGTTGGAATTAAAAGGCTTTGCATGGAAGGAGGGGTAGACTGATCTATAGTATTTTTCCTTTAGTTTTTGTCATCTGACCATCGAAAGAACGATTCCCTAGAGGTCTAAATGTGCTGAAATGTCAAACGCACAGTCTCTTCGTATATAACACACCTGAGACTCCGGGCTGGATGAAACACCTACGGCTACGCAATGCTGACAGTTGTAAAGAACGGAAAGGCACTCCGGGCTATTTTTCTGCTAGGTACAACCTGGACAACACAAATCCATATTCATTTCACCATTTTCTTGGAGGGATTCCTCTGCAAAGAAAGCTAGATATTAATACAAATATTTCGGATCAGGTTTAGCGCAACGTGAATTTATTAGGGTATAAATTTTGTTGTGATACTAGCCAACAGCTAACCCTTCCCAGTTCGACCATGATGTTACTGAGTTTTAAAAAAATACGGGCGTATTTTGAATTTCAAACCAAAACAAAGTGATCGCCATTAAAAACGCGACATAAGTACAGCAAAATGAATATTTACAACGGAAGCTTTTTTCCTTCTCTCTACGATCATTCAAATGCAAATATGGATATCTGGGCAAGTCTCTTTCACAGCCACGGTACAATGGGTCGCGTTCAAAATGTGTTTGAACAGCAACCATGGCCTGACACAAATACTCTGAGGGCTGTTGAATATCAGCCTTTAGACATTTTCTGTCCACCGGAGGGTCCTCCAGCGTCATGGAGTGAAGTGGACGATGTTTGCGAGCTTGCGATCCGCCTTAAAGAGATAGAGTTAGTCTACCAAATGGGGGACAATTTCGACGACGGGAGATGTAGGGCATTTTAATTCTTTGCCAGTAGTAACCGGACGCAGCTTTCTTAAAGCTGAAACAGTGAAACGGTTGTGCAAACTTATCTCTTTTTTCCCCGTAGATCACTTTCTGAGCACTCTACAGTATGAGAAGATAAAGCAACTTTGGATGACAGAGTGAGATCTGCACTTTGGACCGTCGAAGAGTAGCGGATTACATTATTTAAAATGAAAGTATCTCAGTATTTCTTGCCGGTATTTGTAGTGAAATCTATACTGCAAATACCGTCTACATGCCTGTGTAACATAAAATAATACGTATGGAGTGGTAATTTCTAGATAAACTAGATTTAGATATACAGTACTTCCGAAGTTACTAAGACTGTTAGTTACTAAGGCATGTTACATTCTAAATATGTTGTGAATAAATCAAAACGTAACACAATCCATTAAGATTTTCAACGGCTGATTTTATTAGATCATAGTGTCAAGTCAAGTATTAATCTTGATTTTTCTGATTTTTTTTCTCATTAAACGGATGATATACATGTTTATACACAAATGGCATTGTTTAAAATCTTGATGCCTTCAGAGAGTGTCATTTTTCTCTTCAGCTTTTAGTCAGAAATGGCTATATGTAAACGTCTATCATGTAAGAACCTTCCAATACACCAGCAAATGCTGGCCCGAGAAGTTCTAGAAACTTTTCCCGTAATATTTACATAGAATTAGATTAGTCCGAGAGCAAAACATGTTTCCCAAGTAGAATCTGATAAAACTGAATGAAATAAATTTGTATATTAATATGGAAACATTTACAGAGTTTATTCTTTCTCCCACCTCCTTTTTCTTTCTTTCTTTCTTTCTTTCTTTCTTTCTTGGAATAGTTCATTATTTGCTTATATTCTGTCATCTTACCATGACATAAACAAAGATGACAGTATATGAAACATCTTTGCTTAAAGAAAAGAACAAAATTACATTAATTAAAGTAGATTATGAAAATGCACAACTAAAAGAGAAAATAATTGCTTGAGAATGTAGAGATAAATAATGTACAGATGGATTCTTGATTAATCAGTTGGCAACTTTATGCCCAAAAAAGTAACTATTCCTAACTGGAAATAGCATCATGTGTCACTAGCTTTATTATGTATTCATAGTGTTCACTCTATTTGTTACCATTTACCCATGATTCTGTTGCTAACAGATATTACTAGCGATATCATGTTTTTTGTCTAACTAAAATTACATTTGTGCTCATGTTGCAGGCCTAGCAAACAGAAAACTACATGTGTTCTTTCTTGGAAAATATTATGAATTAGTGTTCATCTCTATCCCTCTCAAATGTAACACTTGGGGTCATTCTAACCCTGCAGCCCAATCAGACGTCTAGCTTGTACATCTAAGCTTGTATAACAATGCTTAGCCTATAGAGTAAAGTGCATCTCAAATGAAACCTCCTCAAAGATATTGTACAATCATTTACAAAGAGATGTGACTCTCTGACAGCACATTCAGAAGTTCCTGCTGCAAAGCCACAACTCTAAATACAATTCAACATAATGGGAAAACACCATGGTCTACATGACATAGAGTACAACATGTTAAAAAGCCCTTGTGCTAAGTTCTCTTTAGTTGCATGCATAAAATTCAATCCTACTTTTTCTTGAAAATAA
This sequence comes from Chanos chanos, assembly GCF_902362185.1. Lineage (NCBI taxonomy): Eukaryota > Metazoa > Chordata > Actinopteri > Gonorynchiformes > Chanidae > Chanos > Chanos chanos. The sequence goes on from NC_044496.1 coordinate 13,437,110, forward strand.
AATGTGCATAAAAACATTCAAGTTATTGATGCAAGAGAAAAATAAATGCTTTGTTTTGAAAGCATAAGCTTGATGTCCTTCCAGAGCACATGTACAGCTCATGTTTGCTTTAATTCATTTGGGAAAACAGACATGTAAGTTATGACACTTCAGCATTTTTGCTTGAAATAAGGAGTTAAAATTCATAAGTGGGCCTATTCACAGTTAGGATACAATGCTCCTTAACTGAATTAATTCAACTTTTCTAATTGCACTCGGTTTTGTTTGGTTTCTTTGAGTACTGTAAATCTGTGGCTATGCCTCTGTTACATACTTAACAGCCTGCTGACTGCTATGAATCAAACTCTCTAAAGCAATGCTTGAGAAAAAATGAAAGCTGATGTTTCAAATTATTACAATTTAAAATGTCACTCATTTAAATGTTATGAGAGACAATATGTCGTGTACAGTTCAACAGTTTTCTTGCCAGTGTTCATAACTGGAAAGGAGACCATTTCTCTCTGTGTCTCTCTGTTCTTCTCTCTCTCTCTATTTCTCTCTGTCTGTCTTTCTTTCTCTGTAGTTGATAGATAGGTGAATATATGGGTTAATAATGGAGTCACCCAAAGTATAAACTAAATTCAGAGGTTTGTGACTCACAGTGAATCATGACTCAATGTAACATCCATACTACATGTTGATGTTATATTACAATGACACTGAATAAGGATATAACCAAATAAATGATAGAAAGGGTTGAGATAAAAAAAAAATGTGTTTATGTGTCAGAAAAATGAGTATACAATGATGTACATAAGATCATAGGAGGCATCAACATCAGTCTCTATAAATGTCATAAAAGCTTGGTTTTCATAGTATGAAGAGGTCCAGTCTCTGGTGTTGCAACCTTCTGTTCACTTGATGAGATCTAAACCTGGAACTCAAACATATCTGTCTGCTTTCTGGCCAGCTTGGCCACCTCCTCACGAATGGCTTTGACCAGAGCAGAGGTGGAGAGGCTACTTAGGGGGGTGTCAGTATCAGCTAGGTCCAATGGGTCAGATAAAGTCTGCTGAGAGGCAGCAGTAGGTGGGGAGGGATGGTGTTCTGGTCCCCCCTGTACAGCAGTACTGTAGTGTTGCAAAAGCCTCAAAGGGCTCCCCTGAGGGTAACGAGGATGTGGAAAAGCCTCCGCATAACCTGGCAAGGGCATCTGGAACAAAGAAAGCAGCAGGTGTCAATAAAGTACACTTAAAGGGAAATCACACACACATACATACACACACACACACAAGTGCACACGCACAGACAGACATACACACAGACCCCCCCCCCAACCCCCCGCCTCTCCACACACACACACACACACACACACACACACACACACTGCAGCTCTTCAGCATTTCATCTGTGGTTGTACTTATAGTTTTATTTCTTTTGGATAAACATCATCTTTTGTTGCACCAGTGATCTAAATCTATTTAATATGAATGATAAAGGAAACAAAACACAAGCACACAAGGATGAAAGTCACGATATGAAAAATGAAAAGAAACTGTTTGAATATCCATAACATCAAAATAAATTTCTGTGATGTTCAATTCAAACAGACTGTTTGAACGCCACAATGATGCACTTTTGATCAGATCATGAAATGTGACATAATACACACGCTCTGTAGAAAGGAGTAATTGAAAGAAAGCAAAAAAAAAAAAAAATACAAATGTGTTCATTTAAGAAATGCTCAACTACCCCAGTATTTTGTTGTGTCCATTCAACGCCAGCGATTAATTCAGTTCAGCAAATGGTTTCTAAATGACACTGGCTCTGTAAAAAGACACTGCGTGAAGGCATTTGGTTGAAACAGGCAGACACAAACAGGGATAAGAAGTACATTCCAAACAGACAAGGAGTCTTGTGCAGACGGCAGCTCACATGGGTAGCAAAAGGTCCGACAAAGAGGGTATGGCCCTCGTCTCGTTTATAAAAGGACGACATGTAAAAATGCAGAGAGATGCAGGTGAGAAGCCAATCCTGATCACGAGGACTGCATTGTAACTATTTATGATGTGACTCAATGAAGAGACACAATTAGTTATTTTTTTTCATTCATGTCTAGATTGCTTGACATGTCACTCTAATGTTGATGAGTTTAAAAAATTGCAGACTGGCAGTGGTAGCTGGAGAGTGGCAGCGCTAGGCTAAAGGTAGATTCTTGATGGCTCAGGCCTAGCTCGTGGATAAGGATTGGGAAGCTGGATTTGACAGTGTTAAGCATGAGGAGAGAGGTTCTTACTGAGTCAGCCCACTGTTGGGGCACATCATCAGGTTCAGGGGGATAGGACATCCAGGAAGGACTATGATAGGAGGATGGTGGTGTTGAGATGAAGTAACCCGTGTACCCTGGCCGGCTGGCTGGTATAGCGTAGACCGCAGTGATGGGATTTCCTTTAGAGAAAATGAATATCTTTGAGAGGAATTTCTCTCACAAAGATAAAGTCCAATCAAAGACAATTTCCACCTCATGAAATCCGTTGTAAGACATGAATAAAAGTTCCCAGCATCTTAAATTTAGAGAAAAGTAGGTATGCAATTAAGAACATTTCTCGGTAATTTGTATGTGTCCAAAAATGTCAGAGAAAAATAATGTGAAAAATGTATTAACTCTCAAACACACACAAAGACACACATACTGCACTGCATGCCCTAACCTGAGTGGCTAGGTAGGGGCTGGTCCACAGTGACCGGTGGGAGTGGTGCCCTGAGAATCGGCATGTAGGGGGCACTGTCATGTGGGTTCTGCATGTCTGGCACCGAAGACTCGGAGTTCTGGGCTTTTGGACCAAGGTCTGATGATGAGCTGAAAAAAAAATTGATCACTCAAAAACTGCAATGACCTGAATGTACCATCAGATGGCAGGATCATCTCAAAAAACCAAGACTCTGCAGAGAACTCCTCTACAAAATACTGTTGAGATTCATGTCATTAATCAACATATTGATCTTGGATTTAAATTTGTCCACTAATGACTCAGTAAAATCACAGTGCACTTACTGACTTAACATTGCAATTTTTTTGCTGTACAACCGTGAATGTTTTATGGACTAGGAAGAGATTAAGTCTTTATCCCAGATACTTGCCAGTGTGCTAATTTTCTGAGTCAGGAACTCATAGATTAACAGCTTGATGATACTTTATCGCAAGTTGCTCTTACCGCCTCAGTGATGTCCCAGGAGGAGGGCCTGTTCTGGGGGGTACTGGTGGTGGAGGGGAACCCATAGCCATCTCAGGAAGCTGGGTAAACCTGAAGGCCTACAAGTTACAAAAAAACACATTAAACTGAGGAATAAGGAGAGCGCAATGGCATGGGAAACAAAAGACATATCATGCATGGCTAGGACTAAATATAAATGTTTCACAGTATTCAGAAAACAGAGGGTGAACCTTAAACATCTCATATTTCTCAAAAAATCAGAGCCCATGATGGAGAGCATAAAATAAATACAGCTGTATCAAAAGCAAAACTGGATGTATCACCGGTTTAGGCAGACTGCACTGGTACAAGTCTGGACCATATGCTGGAACCCACTGTAGGGCTCCATGGTTGCGGTTCATGGTTCCAGGGGCACTGGTGACCACCTCTGAGTAAGGGACGGGAGGTCCAGGGCTGTAGGAGCCCAAGTGGTGGTGGTGTCGGCCGGCAGTGGAATGCCCAGCTGATGCCAAGCTAAAAGCTTCCTCCAGCAGCAGGTGCATCTGCTGACGCACCTCATCTATGGAGGGCTGTGAGCTCAGTGTGGAAGTCTCTGAGTGACCTTTGAACTGTCGGCAACCGTAGCTACGGTGACTCATCAGTCGATCCACATTAGTTTCCTCAAGGATCTCAGGTTCCGTCTGACAGGCATACACATATATACAAACAGACATACATACACATGAAGAAAGAGAGAGAGAGAGAGAGAGAGAGAGAGAGAGAGAGAGCAGCTGGTAAATAACATTAGAACTGTGTTTGCTAGTTATTATTATCAAGTCTCTTCAGGGAAACAGTGAACAACACAAAAGATGGAGCCGTAGGAAGACTTTGCCTTATCCTTCTCAGGAGATCCTAACGGCCCCTCAGTACTGCAGCAATGAGCCCTTGATGCATCTTGAGAGGAGCTGACTGACAATGGCAGGAATGAAGGATGTATTCCAGAAAAATGAGAATGAAACTCCCAGTGAGGACTTGGAACAAAAAAGCAAGATTCCCCTGATTTGTCCTTATACAAAGCCATGGGCAGATCTAGGACTTGACTTCTGAGTTCCATAAGAACTGAACAACTGCACTATTTAAACCTGATATGCAATAAGTCTGGGAGACTGAACACACATATATCCCTCCTACCTAACACCAGTTTTTATCACTGAGAGTGAATATCAATCTTGTAATCTCTGTAAACAGAAGATAGTGTCCAGGACAAAATGTTGGTGCTTTATTACAATTAATCTCGCTTAATCTCCACTTTAACAGTTAAGTCACAGTTAAGTAGCAGTTTAAGTCACAGTTTCCCAGATCACATCTGATGTAATGTGTATTTTACAATGTAGAGTAAAATCGTATTATAAAACAAGAAAAATTCCATAATGTATTGGAATACAGATCGTATTCCAATATGCTACTTGGTGAAGGTGAGTAGCAAGTGTCTGATATACAAGAACATAAAAGTCTGTTTATGAAGCTGTCCCACTGTGCTTGTACTGACCAATGACATTAAAACTCTCTCTCTCTCTCTGGAACTTCACTTTTAACTCCGTTCGCTTTCTTAACAATACACACAATCACTGCTGCCAATTTAAAACTGTTCTTTCAATGCTTTCACAAGGCCATCTAAAACAAAACTGCAGATAAACAAGCAGCACAAAGATGTAACAGTTATCCTGGTTTTATAATTCACAACTCACTAAAAATAATTTTAAAAAAACCCAAAAAAACATTATGGCACTGCATCACACATTCTGCAAAGTAGCTCATTTGCTGATAAAACACTAATGGGTAGTTTGTTCTGAAAGGCAGTTGTGTTTGTTTATCCTTGTGTCTCTTGCTTTCTGATTAATTGCTGTCCATGCAGACTCAAATGATTCCTGTGCAGTACTCAAGTGATTAAACTCTGAAGCAACAAGCTAAAGGTGTGTGTCCATTTGTCTTTCTCCCTCTCTTGTTTTGCTCTTTCTGCATCTTCCTCCATTCCCTCTCTCTCTGGTGTCCTACTTCCTGTGAGAAAGCAGGAGAGAGAGAGAGAGACCTGGTGCAGCACTCCTCATAAATCAGCCTTCCTCCGACACAGACGGCCAGGAGGATCCGCAGTGATCTCAGCAGCACCGTCGCATTCCCATCGTAATCAACAGAGCCGAGCCATTCCACGACATGAGAACCAATCCCAGCTTGTTTTAAAAGTGCTTTTGTATTGAATGTTGTCAGTTGTGGTGACTGAGGGGAATGAATGGTGCTGCCAGTTCGTTTATGTTTATTATATATAATTTGTAAATGAGCACATGCTATCGCCATAAGATGATGTTGATAGGTAGTAATTCATTTCAAGTGATGAAGCTGGCCATTTGAGGAGGACATGCTTTTGCATTAGGTATCAGAGGACAATATGTAGCATGTTCTGTAATAGCTTATTCTTTATCCTATTTGAGACACATGAAGTTACAAAGAGCAAAACTGCAGTGAACCAGTCTCTGATTCTAATTTAAGAAAACAGAATCTGAAAGATAAACCACATCGTGTTCTTCTGTTCTTACAAATTAGTAGTCCAGAACCGTCTGCAAGAGTGTGGTTCTGTTTCCATGGTAACAGAGTTAACATTAATAAAAAACAGAGGAAAAATGACAATGTGACATGCCTGAAACATAAAGTGAGCTTCCACCTCAGCTACAGCATGATTCCACCGTCATTACAAATATATGTTTTACATTGATGCTTTCTGTTTTGTGATAAACTTCAAAGAGTAGCAGAGTTACAAAAGTTATAATCTCACTGATTCCGCCGTATCTATATAAGAAGCTATGTCCATGCAGATTCGATCTCAGTCCAAGAATGAAGTTTGGAAAACTGTTAATCTTTATTGGCGATAACTCACATCATAGCCACTGTTGCGGATGCCCTTTCTGGGTCTGTCTCTCATGACAAGTAGGTCCATTTCTGTCCCGCCAGGACTGGGGCTGTTCAGGGACTGCCTGCTGCGATAGGCTGGATGTCTAACCTCAGAGTGCCTGAAAACACATAACTCAGACACATCACAAGCTGACTTCAGCTCAACTCATCACAGAAGTAAAGAAGCATTTCAGAAGACAAGCAATGCAGAAACGTCAAAATAAAACAGCGAATGCATTGATCAAACAGTACCCTAGAAACGCTTACGGGCACTTAGCAGCAAATTTCGTTTATGTTTTGAAATAGGTATGCCAACAAACGTTGGCAACTCTGCTTCCATTTCCTTACAAGTCTTCTACACGTGCAGCACATCTTATATAATCTGTCTAAGACATACATGGCCAGCAATGAAGAAAAGACAGAATCAGCGGGTCTCTTCTACTGAAGAACACTTTTTAAGCTCAAATTGATTAGACTCTTTCTATCTTAGCAGCCATCAGCTGATCGTGACTCACGCCAGAGCCTATGAAATCACTAATGTAGCTTATGGAGGGGTGGATATACTTGTCATTATACATTAAATCTGAAGTACAGCGTGCCCAACAATGCAAATACAAATATTTCTGGATGTGTTTTTCTGGTAACATGGAGTCCATAAATCCTAGAATGTCCTGGATGCTTGTCAAATAAACAGTGAAGCATTGGTATTAAATGCTTCTCTAAGACATCTCCAACTTCTGTTGGCTTGTTGGGCTTCTGAAACTCAGACCACTGAATTATAATGAAATACATGAACATTAGCAGATATGTCAGGTGCCCTCGATTAGAGTGTTGTGGTCAGGAAGCCTTTTGTGCATCCGCTAAAATAAAAACCAAACACAATGTCACTGTTTTTTTTTTCTTTTTCCTTCCAAGAACACTCTCCTTTTCCCCTTACCTTGCACCTCACGTGTGTAGCCCTCCAATGGCTATGCTTTCACATGGTATGCCCAAAATAAACTGTGCCCAACTACTCTGCATTCCTTCCAAATCCATTAGTCGACCTATCTGTTTCATACGTTATTTGAAAACCTTTGGTGACTTAGAGTGGTGCATGGAGTGGTAAGATGGTAATATAAGCCATTCCTTGCAGTTTGTACAGAATGTTGTCATTTTTCAGACACAGAGCAGTGGGAGAATGTCTGTGTCAAGATGTTGTTTACCACATAAGTGTTTCACATCAACGATCCAAATGAAAGACATGAGATTACAGAGCAGGCTAAATCTGCAGCCCTAGGCTTCATATGCTTTGGCAAATCAAAAGCTTGAAATGAAATGAAGAGGGGGGATAAGAAGCATGTTCATCAAACTTAGCAAATCCTATTAGTGGGCAGAACTTGAAGGAACAGGCTATGTCCTTTCTCCCTCAACACAGAAGAATGCACGCATTAATGCTGATTAGAGAGAGTCAATGCGTTTATCTTCAGGTTTAGACCATTTCATTAAACAATTAAATTGAGACAAGAGACCAATTCTCAGCCATTCTAGCAAGGACAATCAGGGCAGAGGCTGGAACAGAATACAGACTGTGGTGGATACCTGATATTACATTGACTCTGCCTGAAACAATGCCCAATCCCACATTCTCAAGGAGAAAGCATTGCATTCTGAGTCTGATTTATACGGCCATTTGATCCAGTCAAATGTTTGCTTACAGGAACAACTAAGTAAACAGTCAACTGCTGATGACAGAATGAGTTATAATCCAGTAACTGGAGTGAACAGATATTTAAATTTCCAAAAATGTAAAAATCCTCTTGCTGGGTTCTAACTAAGGTATTTAGTCTGCCTCAATGATAAGCAGATATCTAAATGGGAGGTAGATGTCAAGCATAAATTGATGACTACTTAGCTATACCAAAATTTCACAAGCTGTTTCAATTTTCTTAGTACCAATTTAGCTCACAAAGATAATGCTCTGTTCTACATATTTACGGATGAACTGAAAATGCTCCAACCTTGATAAGAGCATCCGGGCTATAGAGTGGCCATCTGGTCATATACCAAAAAGGTGTTTATACAGTCACTGACATTGCCAAACACACATAGAAACACACACACACACACACACACACACAAATTTCCTCACCTTCTGCGGGATTTGACATATGTAGACGTCCTGTGGTCTTCATGCTCCACTGCCCTGGTATGCTGGTGTGGAGCTCTGTCATAGCCATGCCGGTTTCTTTGGCTTGGAGCTCTGGAGCTGCCACTACCCTCCGCAGAAGGGAAGTCATAGTAACCCTTTCGCTTGGCTTTCAGCCTCAGCTTATTCCTGTAGTGTTCAATGTCTGACTTCTGCTTCAGAGCCAGACTCACCTTCCACAAAGAGAGAAGAAAAGGAGTCTCTATGCTATCTTAATCTTTTGTATGTGTGTATGTGTGTGTGTGTGTGTGTGTGTTTGTATTACCTCCCCATTGAGAATAGCTGAATCTTGACTACGGTCTGATGAGGCAGGGTGTGAGTAAGTGGGTGGTGCTGCCATTGGCTTTATGGAAATGAGCTGAAGAGATCCTGAAGAGGTGTCATAGGGATCTGTCAAACAACACACATGAACACACATGCATACAGACACATACAGATACACATACAGACACACACACACACCGACACACACACACACACACACATACACACACACACACACACACACACATATTTATTAAAAAAAAAAATGAGTCAGTGTGACTTCACATTCTCAGGGTCAAAAGTATGGGTTGGTAGATGTCACCTTGCCCCCTATGAGACCAAACCCACTTTCTAGAAAAGGTCCGTTTATCAGAGAGGGACATGCAGCTTAGCAAGTCAGTGAAATATTTGTTGCTTGGTATTAATGAATGCTCTTAGCTTTCAGTCCTAATTCAATATACAGAGAGAGTGAGCTGAATCCAAGCCAACTCAATTAACTGTTCCTGCTAAAAAAAAAAAATGACATCATTTCATTCTAAGGTACTCTTGCAGCTACACTTAATGGATGTAATCTTAACAAGTATCCATTTGGGACGAATACTGAAACGAATACACTAATTTAAGGGACATATTAAGTAGAATTTCATATAGGCTATAATATCATATAAAGTTGTGACTAATACAAATATTATTCTCAAGATAAAACCTAAACAAAGCTGCTGTACTCTCAATAATTTGGTTCTGAGGACTTTTGGCCACAACGGTATTTTAAGTTTTCGATTAATGCATTACCAGATTTGCTCTCTCTATATTTATCAAGTAAATTACACAGGCCATTACAATTTGTTTTTTTGTTTTTTTTGGCAAATAAAATCATGTTGAATCTGGCCAACAGGATAATTTGTTGATCGTTTGAGGGAATTATTGCAAAAAAAACAACAAAAAAAAGAAGGGTCTAACTGTAACTATTTGCATGCATTTCTATTCAACCGACAGTACTGCAAAGAGGTCAACTGTGGTGCGGTCCGATGGGACCTGAGCATACGGCAGCATATGGCCCTGTTTGTGTGTAGTACATGCTCCCTGCAATCGAACGCCAGCATGCGTGAGGAAGCTGCCAAAGACAGACAGCTGTGTGAGGACGAGGGTTTTTCGTGCTTGTGCGTTTATGTGCTTGTGTGTATGTCCGTGTCTGAGTGTGAGTTTGTAAGCGTGTGTGCTTGACCTTTTTGCTCCCTTCTCTGTCACACAGGGATGCTTCTACAGTGACAGACTAGATCATATCAGCGGAGAGCCTGTCTCATGCATATTCATAAAATCCATGACTTGGTTCCTGCTGAGTACGGCTCTTCGTAGCTATAAAAAGGCCTGTGCAGTGATCTGAGTTACTGTGTAGGCAAAAAAGGAGGCCCACCGCCCCGTAAAACGCAACCCACACTTTAGACCCACAAGACCCACCTCTAAATAGAGTTCTGACACTGCAAAGGCAAAGCAAAGAGCCTTTCATTAACTGCCCAAAGAAGAGGTCAGCTGCCCCAATATTTCACCACTTTGAACCATTTTAAATAACACTGCCAACATAGTCAAAGCAACATGGGGAACATCCATGGTAAAGCACATAAGAAACACGAGGATGCCATCAGTCAGTAAATCAGTTAGGGACCACAGAGGCATTAGGACAGGCAGTTCTCTTCCCTGCCCAAGTCCGCCCTCTGGGCTAAAGCCACTGAAGGTGCAACCTGCTTGCTCTGTGGTGAGACTATGATTGCGGTCAGTTCGGAATGAGTGATTTGGACTAACTGTAAAATTCTTAGACATGTGTTTAACAGACAAGAAAGGCTTCAGAAAAAGAGAGCTTCTACACAAGAGGGGGGAGAAAGAGAGAAGGAGAGAAAGAGGGGGGAGAAAGAGAGAGAAGTGATAGAGGTTAAATAGAGGAGGAGAAATGGGAAGAAATAATCAGGGAAACGTTTTTTATGTAGATGAAAAGGGAAAGAGAGTGGGTGCCTAACAGAGACAAAGTAAAGATGAAAGTGCTGATGGCATGTGCACGCATCTCAGTTGGCAGGTGTGAGTGGTTTGTGTGTGTGTGTGTGTGTGTGTGTGTGTGTGTGTATGTGTGAGTGTGTGTGAGTGGGTGTGTATGGTAAAGGTCTCACCATTTCTCTTCCTTGTCTCCTCCTTTGTTAGTTTCTGCTGTGCTGTGACTTTCTGTGCCACTGAAGCCCTGCCAGAATTGGGCTTCACTGATTCGTTGCTGATGACGGAACCATTCTCACTCGGCAACCTGCTGCAAGTAACCATGGTAACAAGAGCAGCGGTGAGTTACTGTGCATGTGAGACAGTTATGTCAGAGCCACTCTTTCAAATACAACAAAAAAAAAGAATTTTCCATGTTCCTCTGTACTGACCAGGAGCAGGGCAACACTGTACATGTTTTCACCAACTTCAACATTTTTTATAAAGAAGGGGATGATGAAAAGACATAGCTTGTATGATCTTGCGATCAAAGAATGATTTTTGTAATAAAAAATAATTTCCCTCGTATAAAAGGACTAATTTTCCAAAACACCTCAACAGCAAAGACAGAGAGCACTGCCACGTGATCCCAGCCACACCCTTGTGTTTGATCACACCCAGTAATGGTGTAACACAGCCTGACTGGGTAGACACAGACTGGAAACATGACAGACTAGAGTGAGAGAGGCAGCTTGAGCATGGTTACATCTCCTGGTGCTTGTTAGTTTCTCGCCCTTTCTAAAGTCAAAGCCATCAGACTACATGTGAGCCCCATTGTCTAACCCATACATGATGGGCCCTTAAATTTTAAAAAAGAAGTTTATAATATTTGCCATGAATTATAATTAAATAATGAGGCACAGTGCTGCATAAATGTTCAGATAATCGTAAACTGGCATCAAATGGTTTGTGATCTCCTTTATAACATTTCATATCACAGGCATCAGATGTGTACTACTGAAAAATGTGATTTTGATTTACCAATGAATTTTTGTTATCATGACAGTAGTCAGTGCTATAGCTAAAGCTTCAGCGGGACGTAATGCAGTGGATTCATCCCTTTATTGTCAGACAAAGCTGAGAGGATGTGGATTTTCCGAGACGATTGATTTTTACTGAGGATCATCTCCCTCCCACGCATGCCAAGTCATACATAACCATGACTGCAAGAGAGATTTGAGAGAGTGGATATAAGAAAACTGAGACATCTGAGCTTTCTCTGGACTGCTCTTAACATTAACTTCAAGGCTTGAGGTTTGGACTTCTATGGCAGCTAACTATAAGCTTGCGTGAGTGCACTGAAAAATGCGTTTCAGAATTTTGTATTAAAAAAAATGTCAAGACAAAGAAAAGAAATGTTGCTGTGAAAATATTTGTGTCCAGTTGCATCTTCCTCCATTGCATTGTGATATTTAGAAGCAAATATGATTCTGTTTCTCCTCAAATTCACAATTGCCTCCTCCGTCACATTCTCTCTCTCTCTCTTTCTCTTTCTTTCTCTCTCTCTGTACCTGTCTTGCTCTATCACCTACTCTCCATCACTCTTATCCAATCACCCACCTATGTAAATACAACTCCTCTGTCTTTTTAATGAGCTCTTTTATGATAATATGTCATTCTCACTCATCTCCAAAAACAGATTCAGTGTCAGATCTGATAGATGAGTTCTTACACTTTAAACCATGGCAAGACAGTGCTAACAATTTTTCGTCGATCAGATCAAAACTGAAATAAGAAAAGGGTGGATGGAAAGAAGGACTTTGGTTACAGTTGTGGTTCAGATTTCCTTCATCTTCATTTCAATTCACTACTCACAAACCTGTCCTTTAAGACACCACTGCTGAATTACCTAAAGTCATTAAACTAAAGCAAGACATTACCGACAGCAGGCAGATGACATCTGGAATCATTAAAGGTGCTGTCTTGTTCCACATCTAGCATACCAGAAATCATGCGCCTAACAAACAGTACTTGTTTTCAATAGAAATGACATCTGAGGAAGGACAAGGAAAGGTAAGGGGCAAATAAGGTATGACAAGATTTAACGCTATGGTGGTATTAACAATAAGATCAGAGTTAATACAAGGTAACGCTTTTTTTTTTTTTTTACATTGGTTATATTGCTTTGAAGGAAAGTGAACAACCCTATTCTGTATACTAGCAGGACAATATACTGATTGTGAACGTGCAAACAATGCAGTCATACCTCTTCCTGATGTCACCTGACAGGGTCTTTTTGGAAGTGCTCCCATCCTGGTGAATGACCTTCTCAAGAGACAAGGGGGCATCTCGAATAGGCAGGGGCAGCACCATTGTTTCCTGGGTAACAGGGTGGGTCTCCTCATCACCAGGTTGCTGGCCGAGGTGCTGTTTAGCATAGTCAAACCCTTGTACAGGCTGCAGGAAATAAAAAACACTTTGGCATAACTAGCATAATTATCAATATGAAATAATTTTCTTTGACTTACCCTGACATCAAATAATATCGTCCTTACCTAACTGGCGTATTCTCTTCTCCATAAAAGTTTGAATCTATAAATTACTCGATGAATCCAAATGCCAAAACAGACCTTCTTTGGCAGTAGTTATCACCAATTCTCGCATCTTTTAAATAAAGCATGCCATGTAGATGTAATACATTGTAGATGTAATGTTCCACTTTGGAGCACTTCACACAAAGAATGCTCCCTATGAAAGTGGATCCCATTAAGAAAAAAAAAATACTGTCTGTGTTACGGCTTTGTGGGATTTCAGTTGACAACCCCACATGGATTCACTTTCATGCCTAACGGAGTGCATGACTAAAGCAGTTCTGTAAATCCTGTAAAATCTTCTGTTCCATTTTTTTTCTCAATGTATTCCATACCATGACACTCAAATAGTAAACCTCTCCCCATAGAAATGTGCCATAACTGATCTTCATTCTACACAGGGTCACAATTAATTCACAGAAAAATGAGCGACAGCCCTTGTTTTTAGCAGGGGACCTTCACTGAACAGCACCAGCTACCTGGGGATATCAACATAGTAATATTTATCATGTTTGAAATGCAATGTGACTTAAAACACACACACACACACACACACACACACACACAGAGTTTAAATGATTCATGAATGTCATAAGCTGTCAGTGACACTCCATTGCTCTTCTGCAGCTGTGTAGTGGAGAAATCAATATGCAATACTCTCTGTCCAAACCAGAAACCAGTCTCACTACAGGAGTTCACACACCATGCAAGCCAAACATGATTCCAGTGATGACTGTCTGAGCCTATGAAATACCCTTTCTGTTACATGGACCATAAAAATGCCCATCTGGATGATCTAACATAGCTACAAAAATCCTGAAGTCTTTAATATGATTTTTTTTTTTCAAAATGACACAGTTTGTCATGTGAAAACCTAGAGAGCAAGGCTGAAAAACAGAGCAGTGTGACATCACTGTAGTCTGAAGAGATTCAGTACTTGAGCAATGACTTTTACTGGGAGACGCTTCAGAGAGCATTAGAATAACCTTGACTTTATGCCGTGGCTACTACAGCCAATTAAGATCCGCTGGGTGAATGCTCACTTTAAAGCCTTAGGGAGCTGCTCTGCTTTCACACTGGCCCTCCTGCTCTCAGACTGACCGCTGCGATCTCAAACTGACCCGTTCTTATTTCCCAGCGCCGGCCCTCCCACTGACAACTCACCTCTTATACTGACCACATGGTCACACACTGACCACTCTTGTTCTACAAGGCCACAGTGCTTACACAGTGCATACTCAGTAGAAGGCTACAGTTCCTCTCTCTTCTTAAAGGGCTCTCCCAGGCCCATACACACAATGAAATACACAAAAGCTATTCACGCTGATATAATTGTAAGACTCAAAAAGCCTACGGATAGTCTTGGGATAGGAATCTTATTATAATTTGTTTAACAGGGTTAAAAAAAAAAGGTGCTCCTGCAATGGAATGAAATGGAATTACTGATCTCAGGAGAAACTAATTTCTCCAACTTTCACCTCATGTATTACATGGCAAATCATAATACTCTCAATGCACATTATGTGTAGCAAATAAATCCTTACTGGATGCACCAAGCAAGGCAAGGGACTGAGTTGTAAGGGCAGAGCAAATTATACAAATTCAGAGGGGAGTTTGTCACACAAAGTAGGTCAGAGCAGACAAAGGAGTGATATAGAAAAACAATCCATCAAATTCTTAAATAAGGTGAGGTATGCACAGACTGTATGAGACTGGCAGACAGACAGAGGAAATCTGTGTTCGGCATTAGATCTCTTATCATAAAATGTGTAAGATTTCTATGCACGAAATTCATTTTCAGTCCACAAAGTTCTTAGTATCCTAACCAGTCCTGCTAGCCTACTTTCACTCAAACCTTTAGAGAATTCCTGACCCTGTTCGCACACTACACACTTTTTAAGGCACTCTAGACATACATACACACATGCGCGGTATGTATTCACAAACATGAACACACAGATGTGTAGACACAGATACAAATAAACAAATACACATGCATACACACACACACACACACACACACACACACACACACAAAATACACACACAAAGTCACTGCAGTTTAAAACCCCTGAGAGTAAGCAAAGGTAAAAGCTAATACAACACATCAACAAGTAATCAATGAACAAGGTACTCCCACATGTAAGCTACATGACCTAGCTCAATAAAAAAATACATTATGTATTTCAGATGTGATCAAAAATGATAACCCACCTTCACCAACCTCTGGACTAGAACACTAAATTGTGTTATGCAACTGTGTGTAAGATTGTGTAGATGTCCATGCATGTGTGGTTGACTGTGTGTGTGTGTGTGTGTGTGTTTGTGTCTGTGTCTGTGTCTGTGCATGTGTGCATGTGTGTGTGTGTGCATGTGTGTGTGTGTGTGTGTGTGTGCGTACCTGTGTGTAGGTACATGAGTCAGTCAATGCCATTTCACTGAGGAAAAAAAGTAAACTGAATAGCTACCTGGTGATAATAAGCAGCGTCTCTCCGGTAAGCACTCTTCAGAAGAGAAACAGCAATGACAACTGTTAAAATGAACTGCTCTGAAACACAGATCTCTCTCATGATGTGTTAGAGGAGACAATGACTGCTGACGATGTGCATTATGTCCAGTATGACTGGACCAACTCTCAGAAACACACAGAGAGGATGATGCAACTTCTCTGTAATGTTTTTCAGCATTACTAAAGGATGAGAATTTTGCATTTAAAATATGAGTATGACTGGCATGTATTATGGAGGGAAAGGGACAAGTAGGATGGATTTGCAGATTCAAGTTCAGTATTTAGTACAGGACAGATGAAAGGAATGGACCATACCTACAAACTCTCAGGCCAACCTACCTTGCTGCGAGGATTGAGGTTACCCATCGCATCAGCCTTGAAGTCACTCTTGTTTTTACGGCACAACACTGCCGTGATGATGATGATAATGAGTGTCACCACAGCAATGGGAGCCAATACTGCAGCAATGATCCAGAGATTGTTGGATGGGTTCTTAACTACAGCTGCACCATGGGAGAGAGAGAGAAGATGTTACAATACAGTTGTCACAGGTACACATTAGCAGATTCTACAGTAAACATCTCAGCAGCCTATACATGTCTTTACCTTATTCCTAAGCATTAGCGTTAAGCATCAGAATCAAAAAATCCTTTCAGAGCTAAAGGTGTTAGTATTTGTCTTTTAGACTTAATGCATTGTCTCTGCCGGGTTTAGTCACAGAAAAGATGTTGAGCTTTCAAACGGTAATTTTTTCATTACATGTTCAAAAGAGAAACAGGTTAACCACATAATGTGATTTGAGACAGCAGATGCTCATAGCGAGCACGTATGTAGCACATTAATGTAGCAACATTATCCATGGTTGTGAAATTCCTGCTCATATCACAGATCCTGACTCATCTCCTGAGGAAAACAACCTCATAGCTTTGAAGAGCTTGGGTGAGCTTCATAAACTGGAGTGTGGTGCTGTGAAAAGTTTCTATTTAAAGCAGAAATGTTCAAATAGAATAAAGGATGAATGTAGAGGTATATCTTAAAAATGGAAAAAAAAAAAAAAAAAAGAATAGCTGACGTACATTCAGCCTGGAGCTGGACAAAGTAGCCCAGAGTTAGGGCCATGGTCTGGGAGTCCAGAGTGTTCAGCACTTTGGCTGCTGTGGTTCCAGGCAATGGAGATCCGTTCAGTAGAACATAGTAGGTCATCTCAGCTGGGTTCTTTGGACCAGCAACTCGCCTAATACTGACCATCTAAATTCAACCAGACAAACAAAGGCTACTCCTACAACCAAAGATTCAAATCCTGATAAACCATTCACTATTTCCTTATATGAGAGCCAAACATCACAAAAATCTCCTGGAATTACAGATGTCCTTCTGAAATTCATGTGCTAAGTGTAACATAGTTTACGTAGTTACTGAACGGTGGCAAGCAATCAGGAAAAAATTATCATAATAATGCGTAATGGGATCAACCTCGTATACTTAAACCACTTTCAGCAATTCACTAGACTTGCACACTCAGACTCAGGAGTTGTCTGTAAACTGTATGGGCATTTGGTTGAAGGATGCAGTATCAGAGCAGTAGTCCCTACTTCCTGCTTTCCCTACCTGGACAGTGTAACTGCCCACAGTGGTGGCCCGTCTGAAACGACTGCCCTGCTGATGTGCCACCACAAAAAGTTCTGCCAAGCGTTGCTCCATCAGACTGGCAAAGCTCTGGTACTGCCCCTCCAAAGAGGAGTTATCCACATCCTGAATGACTGCAGAGGGCATGAGAGAGAGAGAAAGAGAGAGAGAGAGAGAGAGAGAGTGAAGGAGGGATGTAGTAGTAAAAAGGAGGTGAAGTAGCTGGTTATTTATCTCTGACAAAAGCACAACACTTAATCCATTTACAGTGTGACTGACCTCAGACTTGAAAAGTCTCATGCGAGCCATAACACAATGAAACACAGTTTATCTCCCCCGGCACACACACACACACACACACACACACACAAACTGCTTCACCTTGTATTCCTTTCTTACATCCATTTCATGAGGAGTGATGAAGAGTGAAAATATCTCATATAATTAGCCCAAATACATTCACAATCCTAGAGGATAATCAGTAGCACTCCTGATGCCTTTATGTTCTTCAAACATAGTGTTTGAAACATAAATATAGTGCTCATTGGTAGTCTGCTCACTTGTTTGAAAGAAACAACAAAAAAAAATCGCTGGCACATTTGTCAAAGGGAAGACATAGACTGAAAAGTAAGCACTGAGAAATCTCAATAATACATCAGGAAAGACTGAGAGAAAAATAACCATTAACCATTCAGCATCAAAGCCAGAGGGGGAGTATTACTGCCTATGAATGAAAACTAGTTACTCAGCTGGCTACTAATGAACTAATCAATAAAGCGATTACCTGTGATTACCCAGAATTCCCTTGTTGCTGCAGAGGTGTTGAGGTTGTGGTACTCCAAGGCTAAGAAAGAGTAAAAAAAGATGAAGGAGAGAGGTGAAAGAAAGCAAGAGAGAGTACATGCAAGGGAGAGAGGGTGGAGAGAGAGAGGGAGAGGGAGAGAGAGAGAGAAAGAAGGAGAGAGAGAATAGATAAGAGGGATTCGGTCCAAGACAGCAGCTTTGATCCTGAGTCCAGAGGCTTTTCATAATGTCTTAGCTGAGAATGTAGCGTATCCAGACTTGAGCTCGTGAGCCTTGCAGCTTTTCATTATGAAAGTTTTTGCTCAGTAACATATCTCAGCCTGATTAGGGGCTCTGGCTGGCTGCACGTTTTGAGGGCATTCTGTATCAGTGGCCTGTGAAATCAAAACTGCTGTAGAAACGCATACTCTACCACTTTCTAAATCCCCTTGCAGGAAGAAACAGAAGGGACACTCACACACACACACACACACAGACACACACACACACACACACACACAAACATTAACCACTGTGCTAAATACTACACCTGTAGTAGGCCACTCTGAACTCACGTAGTGTTAAGCATGCTTAGAGTGAACTTGTTAAGGCTGAAGGTGAACCATTTTTTTTTTTTTTCTGATGTAGTTTACATATGATGTTTGGGAGAACAAAATTATTGTGAAAAGATCAAAGCACTACACTTTACACACAAGACCAAACAGAAACTATTCCTTAAGTCTAGAGCACAAAATAAACACTACCTTTGAGGGGTTTTAACAGTTTGGAAAACAATGTTTCCTTGAAGCATGACTGAGCATCTTGCATGGTGCCACAGAATTCCTGGCCTTTTGTACAACACAGTGTAGGGCCTGAGGTGTAGGGCAGCATGCTTCTCTTGTACTCACAGCACCTCCCTCACATTTAATTATTTATTCTGATAAATTAGCTGTGAAGTGCAACTACAGCCATTGCCAAATTATGCATAAACCTGATGCGACCTCCCTCGAATCCTGTGATATTACAGATGGCAAGAGTACAAAAACCAACAAAGCAAGCTCTGTCAACCAGTCAATATCATCACAAAACAGTTCACTCATGACTAATTCAAGGGTATGTTTGTCATATGTTTGTTGTATGTTTGTCCTGTGTTTGGTCAAAATTGCCATTTCATAGCAAAAATTGGATTGCATTACAGATGCAAATATACTCACGTATGCACTAATGTCAACAGGTCTGTTTGTGTGAGCTAGAGAGAGTCAAGTCAGGTGAGTTTTGGGGGGACTTCGGTGCTCTCCCTAGAGGGCTTGTTAGATAAGCATATGTGACAGGAGACAGACTCGTGGCACAATTTCCCTAATCTAGCTGCCCCATTTAGATGAAGAGACATGGAGGTCAGTCCAATACTCGCTCTCTCTTTTCAGATGACTTTTTCAATGCGCTGCTTCCCTGTCACTTTAGATTTTTCTGACTAAGTCCGTATCAAACGGAAAAGCAGAAAAGGGCTTAGGGACACGGGGAGCACGTCTAGAAGAGCACATCAATATACGGAGCATTTCCTGCAGGTTCAGTGCACGTCATGGGAGGGATTCTGATGAGCAAAACGTTCTGTAGTGCCATGACAATGGAGTCACAGTATCTCATTCCATACCCAAAGCTTCACTCTGGATGTACTGCACTGTGCTATATGTACTACAGACACGTAAGGGATGACTAAGATATCCTGTAAATTACTGCTTACGCTCAGCAGTGATGAGAGGCGGATAGAAGAGAAAGTATCCCACAAGCTCAGTAGTCAAGCGGTTGAGTAGGTTACTGGCAGATGTGCCATTAAGAGCAATGGAGCCATTCTTCACTATGTAAATCAAGGACACAGCAGGAGATCCAGCTGATTGAGATGCACTCAAGATCTAAAGCAGAGAGAAAAATAGACAAAGAGTGAATTCCAGTGAAGTGTTAATGCCAGAATTAAAGGCTCTAGTTTAACTAAATGACACAGTAATCGTTTTTTAGCAAAAGGCCATCCTCAGCGCTATTGCCTAAACTGCATAACTGAAAACTGTTACTTGCTAGAGTATGTAGTATAGTTAAGTTTCTTACTTAGGTTTCTTTCATTTTATATTTAATGCCAAAGAACAATAATAGTGCCAATGTTCCTCCAAGAATGTTTATTTTTGTTTGTCATTATAATGTTTTTGACCGAAAATGCTTTTGCTCCAACTCACTCTCATAGTCTCTGTAGTCACTGGTGCAATCATGCAGAAATTTTGTGCAATTTTTTTTTTTCTTTTTATTAATTCTCTTATTTATGTATCATAATTTATTTTGAAATACAACTAAATGACAGATAACATAGTGACATGGCACCAGGTAACACAGGGGTGAAGGTAAAGAAAACAAGTTAAACTTTTATGAACTGGCTGAAATGAAAAGTGTATGGTAAGAAGAAGATGTATGGTCTGACTAGCAAATGGTGTGTGTCTGTACCTGTACAGTGAGTCTGCTATGGGAATTAAGCACTTTGGTCTCTGCCTCAGCAAAGGCATTTTCCAGTCTCTGCTCCATCATCTGAACAAACTTACAGGACCTCAGGTCATCTCCTGGCCCAACAAACCTCAGCACTGCCACAACACAAGACACGAGAGAAAAATCTTTACTAAATTAATAAAAAACCTATTAAAAATGCATGCACAGATGTCTGCACTTTGGTCCACGTTTCAGTGAAAAACAAATTACAGTTTTCAGTTTTGATATGAAGAGATACTACAAGAGACACAATGAAATCTCAGATTAATTCACTAGATGTTGATTTTAGATTGGAAATCGAATATAACCCTTTACTGCGTGTCTGACCTGTCTTCAGCAGCAGGGAGATTGCCGGGCTGGGTCTCCAGGGCGTGGCTGGGATGGGAACTGCCTGCACCAAAGGCACAAACTGACGAATATCCCCCATCAATCTCTCAAGTCCATACACATTAAGTGCTTCCACCACGACTGCAGCATTGTAGACTATATCCCCATTGGTTACATAGTAACCCACTGTTACATTGGGGGCAGTGGAGAGACTCTCGATCTGACATGGGGTGAAAAACACACAGATAGAGAGAACAAAAAAGACAGAGAGAGAGAGAAAGAGTGAGAGAGAGAGAGGGGAGGCAGAGAGACAGAGAGAAAGAGAGGAAAAATAAATTCCCGACATTCTGAGCAGATATACATGTTCAACTACTGGTTAAAAGTGTCATCGTTATAAGGGGAAAAAAGCAGCATCATTTTGTTTATTGGATATTTACTGGATATTGCTCTGCGCTCAATACTGATCCATATCCTCCATATTCCTTTAATGGATAGAAAGTTTGGAGGATCGTTAGTTTTAAGCTTGGGGGGGGGGCATCTGTGCCACTAAGACAGGACCAGAGATAAAGAATCAAAAAGGAAAAAGAGGGTTGGAGAAATAAAAGTTGGAAGTGGATAGATGGAGGTATATGTAAACCAGCAGGGGTGTGACAGAGAGAAAAAGCAAAAGGTAGGAGAGGCACACCTGCCCTTTGTGCTGTTAGATGAGAACTGAAGCTTTGTAGTTTTCTCAGTCAACAAGCGGAGAATTCTGAATTGTTCATTTATTTGTGTGTGCGTGTGTGAAACTGTTGGAGCGAATGGAGTGAATGACGATGTTGACTGACAATCCCATTGGTGATCCACACATTACAGGTACACTGCAGCTTTATACCATGATTAGGCAAGATTCCCTTCACAATAGAGCTTTGTTGTGTGAGATGTGAACTGGCGTTTTATGACTGTGTCTACTGTGTCAGCAATCAAAGTGTTATTGAGAGATTGTGTTTCATTTATCCTTGGAGGACAACTCTGCCTTTGAGCTCTCGCACTATAACTCTAAAGATCATTAGGGGATTAACCTACAGAATTTTAGCCAGTGTCCTCAACAGCACAGGTCCACCAGTACCATTGAATATGTATTTAAAACGATTTGTTCCAGCTTCCAAACAAATCATTCTGTACTCCCTGCAGGTGCTCCCTCTCTCTCTCTCTCTCTCTCTCACACACACACACACACTCTTTCTCTCTTCCCCCCTCTCTACCTTCCTTTATCATTTTCTTTTTCTTCCTCTCTCTCTCTCTTTCTTTTCTTATTCTAACTGCCATTGTCCTATAATTAAAAACAAATCCTATTTCCCTCACAATCTTTCCCTTCCCTGAGGGATGCAACAGAGAGAAACCAGTATTGAAGTAAGCAATGAGATTGTAAAAGAAGAACATGGAGCACATACAGGTTTGGGGTCTGAGAGAAAAACAGCATCAGAGAGGGAAAAAGAGGAGTCAGGGGAAGAGATGAATGGAAAAAGACAGGTGTACATCAATTATATCTGACAGCTTCAACCTCAAAATGACAGACCACTCTCCTGGACATTTTTTATCCTTCCCTGAATCACTCCCAAACTACATTTCCATCTCTCTCTGAGGATGATTTGAGAGATCTGTACTAGAAACACTTATGTCAGTTCATCGCTTCATTGTTTCATTGATTCGTTTTGGATTTGCAACCTTTTCACCAAATGTGGAATAACCATGTGCTATCATAAGTCCTTGCCTTGCCACATACATCCTTTGATTTTTGTTAATATTCTCTCCACCTACCCAGCTTCTGTGTAACACAATAGGCATGCAGGCCCATGCTATTTCCCTTAGACTAGCCTATTACTGTACAGCCCCAGTCAAGCTAGGAGTCACTGAAGTGTAAAGGCAGGGAGTCCCTGTCTATGGGACTCTCCTAGAGCATAGACGATTGTATTCTGTGTGACACCCTGACCCAGCCAGCATTATTGCTGAGATTCAATGATGGTGTGCAACTTACCAACGCACCACCTAAGTGCCCATCTCAAAAAATGTCTTTACACCATCATGAAGCAGATCTTGGTATTTTATGACATACAAGTCTTCCTTAAGCAGCTCATAAAGTAGGAAAAAATGACTATGGAAGAAAGGCGATGCACTTTTCATTCTTTATTCTTTCATTCTTGACGAGTGTTTTAAACCTACCCCCAGCAGCTATTTACGGGAATTTTTATTATTTATCTGGCACTGTCAAACCATAAGTTAATACAAACTGACCTGTACATGGACAGAGCTGTCATTCAGAGCCCTTCTCAGTGCTTGAGTGAGACCCCTTGGGAGGTTCTGTTTGAGAATACTGTCTAGGCGGTTCCTCCGTAAATGAATGGATAAAACTGCCAGAAGCAAGACATCGAAAAGGTTATAAACCCGTTGGTGACAATAAAAATTGTCATCTGTCAACCTACTTTTCAAGAAGTATCTTAAGGAGGAAAAAATCACAAATTTTTAAAAATTGAAAGAAAGCTGACAAACTGTCATGATATACCACATTCCTGATGTAACCCCTCAAATAGAAGTAAAATACAAATTTACACCAAAACACAAAAAAGAGCCCAGTACATTTCCATTAACTTCTGTCAAATTCACTTCACAAAATTCAATTCACTTCAATTCACAAAATCACTTAGTGCTTTCTGGCATAAGAGTGACACTTCCTGTGACACTTCCTCTAAGGTCCACTGGATAGGGAAACTTTTTTGAACGATAAAGTGGTTATCTTACCTGTTTTCACCCACATTCTGTCTGTGATGTTGCATTTGAGTGGAGGAACAGTAGTGGTGCTGGTAGTTGTTAGAAGACTGGCGGTGCCTCTAGGTGAACTGGTCTTAGGAGTCTGAGAGAATGATGGTGCAGTAGCTGAAGTTCTTGGAGCTGTGGTTTTGGTGATAGCAGTAGTGGTGGTTGTTGTTTCCATTGTTGTTGGCCTTTTCACTGTAGTGCTGGTAACCTGTGTCGTTGTTTTTAGGGTAGGAGTGGTGCTTGTTCTTCTCATAGCTACAGTTGTGGTGGTGACAGTAGAGAGTTGCAAAGAGGTGCTTGTTGTGACTTCATGAGTTGTGGGCAGTGTTTCTGAAGTCATAGGTAAAGGCTTACTAGGTAATGTAGCATCTGTCACCAGGGAAGAGTTGTTCTCTTTTGGATGGCCAGTCTCCCTGGATGTGTCCATGGAAATTGCAGGTCCAGAGGTCCAACCATCAAGCTCTGACTCCTCTGTAACAACAAAATTAGTTTTATTTACTCTTACTGAGGGGTATGAATCGTTAACAGAGCTCATACTGATTGAGTCTAGAGAGTGATGCACTGTTGATGACAGTGGTGAGAAGTTTAATGCTGATGTTGCTTTTGATGGCATCTTTGTGGTCACTGCTGGTGATATTGTTGTTGATAATGATGACAACAATGATGATGGTAACAAAGATGATGCAGACAGTAGTGATGCCTTTAAATGAGGCTTTGTAAGTGAAGTTGGTGATGGTGATGATGATGATGATGATGATGATGATGATGATGATGACGACGACGACGATGATGATGATAGCGTTGCACTTCTTTTTAGAAGTGACTTTGTGATTAATTCCAATAAGAATGATGATGATGAGAGTGATGATGAGGATGATGATGATGATGAAGCAATTGTTATGACTGTTCCTACTGGTGGTAAAAACATTGATGATGACAATTCCACATTTTGTGGGTTCACAGAGGTAGGCTTGTTAAAACCAGATTGCTCATACGTCGTCATTGGAACAGTAAATGTGCTTAATGTCTGTGTTGGGAATGACAAGAATGCAGTCTTTGATTCTGGAATCTTGGTTCTTAATTGTGAAAATAAGCATGACGTTTGGTTCATACACAAGCTTGAGTGTATTGCTTTGATGGCTGGTGTTGTAATTGATTTCATGACCATTTTAAGAAATGAAGGAGTGCTAGATTCAGTCAAAGACTCAGACACGCTCATACCTCCACTGCTCTTAGATGAGGAATACGTGTGAAATTCAGGCTGCTTTGAAAGAGCTTTGTTGTACATTACCTCTCTTGCCCCTGTCAAAGCTGATAACTGCAAAGACTGTAGATTTTTCATAGACGGATAGAATAGCCTTACTTCAGTTGTAAAAGACTGACTGGATGAAGGCTCTGTCTGCTCTAATAGCCCAGTCACAGGCATAGAGGGAGTAGCTCCTGACCTCACGTCTAACAACTTTTTTGGGTAGGTCTCAGTAGTGTTAAAAGACCTCTCCTTCTCAGTAAACATGCTGTAAATTTGTTTTGCTGTTGATGATATCAAATCCTTAAGCTTTTTTTGAGGTAAAGGAAATTTAAGAAGAGAAGTGTTTTGATCAGTAAAGTGATCAAAACTAACTTCAGTTGAATTTCCGAACTCCTCTTTTGAATGATTTCTAAATTCTTGTGGCTTAACAGGGCTATACATGTTGTTACCGGACGCTGTTCCAGGTCTGACAGTAGTATTATGATTTGAGTGGAGTAGTGTTTTACTCTCAGCAAATATTCCACTTTTGTCAAAAAGAGACAGAGAAGGCCTAGATTCAAAAAATAAAGTATGATCTGTGGTTAAAGTATCAGATACAGTATTGTGTGTATATGGTTCTGAAAAATTTACAATATGCTTTTGAGGTTTTATGTCAATTGAATCATCTCTGTCTCTATATTTCAGTGTAAATTTATAATAGGGTGAACTCTGTGCGCTTGTTCTTTCCTGTATTTCAGAATGAAATCTAGAGGAAGTTACTTTGGTAGCAATATCTTTATCAGGTTGTAGAGCCATAGTCCGAGATACTGTGTAATGTTCAGTGGATGAGATTTCGAAATTGGTGCTCAATTCAACCAAGGGCTGCTGTGGGGGTTTACTGGCAGTTTCAGTTGTGAGTAAGGATGTGAGACTGACAGTCGGAGAAAAATAAGACTCCTCACTGGTATGGGCAGAGCTCAGCCTTTGTGTCTTATCCCTAAGAAATATTTTCTCATGGGTATATACAGTGTCTGGAGTAAAATAATCCTCGGTTTTCATAAACTGAAAAGGATCAGATGTGTTTTGTGTATATTTCTCAGGAGCAGACTGAAACAAAGATAGTGTGCTCTTATGAGTGATGCCATCTAAAGAAATTACAGGCTCTGTATGGGACTGGACTCCATTCACTGAGTCAACAGTTACATCTGCTACTGTGGGACTTGATAAGGTGACAGTAATTAAAGGTTTTGGTGAGGTCACCTCTTGAAACATTGTCATTGTAGGCTCCAAATCAGACCTGTCAGTCATTTGTTGTGCAGACAGAACATGGTTCAAAGAGGTTGTGCCATGTAGTCCTACCAAAGAAACAGTGTTGCTGGGATGAGCAGTGCCAGAGCTAGTTGAGGCAAATGCATTCTTTGTGGTCTGCAATGCTGAGGACACTGCTTTGGATAGTACCACTTCTGCTGTCTCAGGGAAAATCATTTTATGCTCAGTATGCATTGGGGAAGAAGTCATATGTTTGGCTGATGTGGAGATCACCTGTAATGCTTTTGTGGAAGAATTAGATGGGTGAACTGCTGAAATCGAGATGTTTGGCAATAGTCTCTCATCAGAGGGTGACTCCGTAGGGATGGAGGGAGTCATTAAGCTAGTGAGAGCTGATTCCTGTGGGACGCTAGATAACAGTATCATTCTCACAGAGGGAGAATTATGTGGTGTAGCTTTGAGTGGATTATTGCTTATTTGTGGTGACGGAATTGAGCTGACTGATTCTCTGTCTGTCACTGGTGAATCATTATTTTCTCCGGAAGGAGGTGCACCAGAGCTTAAGTTATCAGTCATGGCGATTCCATCCAAAGGTTTTGTTACATGTCCAAGAGATAATAGACTCCCAGGTATTTGTGAGGTCTCAATTTTAGAGGGAATTGTTTCTGATCGGGTCTGTGAGGCTCCGGGAAAAGTAGGAGAAAAAATGACAGGAGGTACATTTGCTCCAAGAGCGGGAGATTCCTTTGAATTCGAGGTAACTGAAGTTGTTTCTGGATGCAAAGCACTATAACCCACTATTTGTTTTTTGATTTCAGATGCTGAAATGTTTGTGGCTTCTGAGGTCTGACTGTGGATCAGATTAGCAGGCAGTGCAGAGATGGCTGACTCTCTGTTTATCTGTTGATTTGTAGCTCTAATCAACCTAGTATTCTGAAATGATACTTGGCTCTGAATGGAAAGAGTTGGTTTGATGAGGGATAGAAGGAAAGAAGATGAAGATTTAGTTGTACTGTCTTTCCCTAACACTGTGTCTGCAATACTCTTGATCAGTGTTCCTTTTGGGGAATAGCCCAGAGCAGTCTTTGAAGACAAATCATTTGTTGAGGCACTTAACGATGAGTTAGCCTGTACCTCTGCTAGTCTTGACAGGCTTGCTCTAGTGATTTTTCCAATCATAGAGCTCAATGGTGTGTGTGTAGTATAGTTCATTTGGTACAAATCCAATCCAATATGCTTTAATAAACTCACAGCAATGCCATTTGTGATGTTATTTTTAATACTGGTACTCCATGTTGTTTGAAGAGTAGGCCTAACAGAGTTTACTAAAGACATCATAGAAGTTGGTGACTTGTTAATCAAAAGCTCTTCTGTGGTTTCACTTAATTTTGAATAGATTTTCTGTGGAAATGAACTTAAGTGGGTTGGAATATTATAAGAGGATGCCCTTGTCATGGGAGACAATGGCCATGATGTCATAACCGAAGACTGTAATGGTGACAATGATGATCTAGATGATGAATATGGGCGTGCCGGCAAATGTTCGTTTGAAGATGATGACACTGGAAAATGAGATATTGGCTCAGACTGGGCTGGTGGTAGAGTGTTCAGGTGTTTGTTTAGAGTCAAACCTGAAACGGTGGTGAGGTTTCTGATGGGCACCAGAACTGAGGAGGAGGAAAATGTAAAGGACGGTTTTGCTCTTTCAACTGAAAAATCAGAAGGCCATTGGCTGGTTTCATTGTCACTGGTAGAGATACTTTCTGGAGTTGCTCTGAACTGAATCAGGTTTTGGGGCTTCTTGGCTGTGCTGGCCAGTAGAGTTAGTATAGATGAGAAAGCTGGCTGTTCTCTCAAACGCTTTGAAGGACCCGTGGGATCTGATTGGATGATCGAGACAGGATCCTCATCCATCCTCAACATTTCAGATAACAGATGTGATGAAGTTGCCAAGATTGCAAGGTCCTGTGGTGAGGCTGATGACCCAGATGCCTCAAAACTTGAGTCACCTGGAAAAGATGAAGAAATATTTAATTTCAAGCACTGCAGGCTAATTTTCACATTTCAAGATTCCAGTTGTGTTTAGCCCAATATAATCACATTCAAGCTGTCATTTTTCTCTCCTTTCAGGGACTGGCTCTTTGAGGAAAGAGAAACATTCACAGTTATAGCACTTCAGAAATCCCTAACAATGAATTAGAAAGCCAGCAGAGGTAAGTTTGAGAAAGAAACAATGGCAAGAGCAGGAAACAGACGCATACGTGTAAGGCAATAATAAGAGCAAGCAAAATTATGTTACAGAGTGAGTTTTTTAACTTTGCTCATTTTGCCAACTTGAGAGTCACTTCTGTAACTTTAGCATGCTCTTACTACCTTTCTGCCCAGTGTAGAAGTAAATGCTCCTCGGAGCTTCCTATCCCTGCATCTCTCCCGCAAATACAGAAAAGAGTATTTACTGGCTATGTACTTATCATTGTCCAAGTTTCACCCAATCTGATGAATGCTGCAGGCAGAATACTGAACTAAACTGGAAAACTGTAACATTCAGGGAGTGGAGGAGTGCACAAATAACATAGAAATGGACTTTTTTTGAGCAAGTACACCAGTCAAACCGTTGATTCCAGTAACCAGGAAACGGTGAACATTGCACAATGGGCTGACTCCTAATTTTATGTTCGTACCTTCAGAGATGAGCATCATTAACATTCTCAGTATGTTTTATCATTAGACTATAGACCATATTATTGATACAACAGCCCCTACCAACAAAAACAAAATTACTATAAGGCCATTGAATAATTATGAATGTGCTATGCATTAGAGAAGTCTGTAAGCATCCCAGACATTTTCAGGAACTATTCCCCAGGAACAAATGTCACCTTCAAAGACAGAATCAGAGCTGTTCTATTTGTCCTGTATCACATTTCCAGGTCTGTGATACCCTCGCTGTCTTCCAGACAGCAAGAGAAGATCTGGCACCCTTCCATACATACCAATATGTCTCTCTGACATCTTCCACTCATACACTCTTCAGATCCCTAAATTCATTTATACCACACCATACCACACATTTGCACTGGTTCAGTCTCTCTTAAAAATCTGCAAATTCGTGGTACATTCACATATTTATTACATGCATCCTGTAAAGCTACATGTTAATGTTATTCTGATCAGATCTGGCCCTCCCTAACCACTCCACTGTTTGAGCTAAAGTAGACCAGAGAGATAAAGATAAGTATAGAAACAGCTTGGCAGAGATATAATAACAGAGGGAGAGGAGAGAAGGAGGGACAGAGTGTTATTCTTCCCAGTCCAAGAAGAACTCAGAAGCTGGGTAGAGATTTAGAGTTTAACTTTAAAACAGCACTGCCTTCAGTTAAAAGCTATATCAAAATAATCACTGTCACACTATTTAAGTGCTGGCACTTCACTGTTGCTGAGGGCCATTAATATGGCATATGCATCCAAGAGCCATGGACTTGAGTGTACTTGACTGTGAATAACAATTAGCCACAGAGTAATAGCAGAAATGTATTTTAAAAAAAAAACACACACCAGAGTACACCATATTCTAATATACTTTAATATCTTCATATGCAATCATGCCCAATGAATAATAAGGCTACAAAATTTGACTGTAACAGTTTAAACAGAGTTATGGATATATTCAGTTACACCTACAAATAAGAACTCAATCAAACTGTGTTTCAACATAGGTGGTCACAACATTTTCAGCATATAAGTTACTTCATTTACAGTGTTTTTTAGTCTCCACAGAACAAAGACACAGTCCTCTCACTAGCTAAGGATTGAGGGCTTTGGGCCTCATAAAGTCTTTCATTAGAATCACTGAAGCAGTCCTACTGCCAGGCATGAGTCTCATCTGTTTAGCTCCCCCGTCGTCCCATGGCTTCCTTGTCTGCCAACATGTACATTTGTGTCTGTTCCATACAACAGAGCCACTCAGCCTGGCTATGCTCCTCTTTTTAGGATTACCACACTGACCTCCCACTATGCACTGGGACGCGTGGACACAAATGAATGTGAGCTAAACTGCCAGTGTTGACTTGGCCTGTTTTTCAATGGGATCAACAGCCAAGCAATGATAATGATATTATCTCTCAACCACTCACTCCTTTAATAAATGATGCAGTCTTATCACAGAGAGCAGTAAAGTCTAAGAATTCCTGGCTCTTTAAGGTTCAGCATTTTGACATATTATCAGGATTTCTGCCTGTAGTCGTCAGCTCACTGTACTGAAAATGAAAGAATACAGAACACCAAATTCAGAGACCTGCAAAGAAAGGCCATTGTAGCAGTTGATGTTGTTTCATAAAAACGTCTAAAACATTCTAAAAGAGTCTTGTTCCTGCAACTGATAGCCTGATATTTTAGCTTAGTCATGTGCATTTGTGTGCATTGAGTCACAAGGGGCATCATTAGAGTTCACTGATTAAACCTCAGTAAAAAGGGTAAACGTTTTAACCTCATAGCTAGACAGATAGAACAGAAAGTGACAGGCTAAACATGTACCAGTCTCGTCAGTCCAGACTGCAAAATATCTTATGGAACATCCATAAGTGCCCTAGGCACTTCTAATACATCTAAGCAATACCCCTGTCTTCAATAAAGTCTTTCCATCTTGATAAATCATTAATCCTTTACTTCAGAATACAAATGGAGATAAACAGGCACAGTAATTAAATGCAGTCTGCTTCTGGAATTCCACTGAAAAGTCTAACAGGATCTGTGCTGTTACTCGTGACCTCTTTCTCTCAAAAGAAATGTTTTTATCCAGCTTCAACGTCTTTCAAAATGCTTTAATATAACAAATAAAGCAATAAAGAGGGAGAACTCATTCTTCTTGGTTCTGTAACTCAAGTACTTAAAACAACAGTGGGGAAAAGAAGAAAACCTTGATTAATGTTTACTTTGAGCTTCTTAGGTTGTGATATCCACTGCAAGCCTGTTCATTCTCCTTTCTAAAAAGAATGAGGAGTAGCTAGTATGTCCTCATACAGAAACAGAGAGCGCAAGGGTTGATATGAAGGAAGCAAGGAGGACTATGGATAATGGGGACAAATAAAAGGAAGGCCATCAAGGTCAAAATCCCACATATCAGAAAAATTACTGACATACTCCTGCATTTACCTTGAGCTGTGTGTGTGTGTGTACGCATCTGCATCATAGTCCTGAATCTTAAAGGTACGAGACGGAAAATATTAAGATGTTCTCCGACTGAGAAAGTACATGGCTCATTGACTGATTTCCCTCAGTCTTTCTCTCTCCTTTACTGACTCTCCAAACCCTTATTTCTTGGGGGAGCGAAACTGCTGGCCCGAAAGTAAATTAATGAATGAGAAAAATTTCTTCCCTCTATCATCAGTCGTAAAACATGGATCACGTCCACTAGGAGAACTCATTGCCAAACATTCTGCTCTGCATCCTGTGAGATGCAGTCTACAGCCAATCAATAGTTCACTGGGGCAGCTGAAGAGGTGAAATAAGATGCTTGTTCAGCTATGTATTAAATATGAACCCCACAGAGTAAAGGTGTGTATACGAGTCTGGGACTCATGGAATCCATGAGTTCCATGAGTCTCCAGACTTTGGCCAATGTTCTGAGCAAACCCATGCTGTTCTCTGTCTGATGAGGTCCACTGAAAGAGGTCGACAGAGATAGAGTTTGTTTCATTGACCAAGGCTCCTGTAAACTTGTCTAATGAGGTCAAGATGATGGCTTTAACCCTTCCTGCGGCTGACCCAGTGACTATGACCTCTTTTCAGAAATATGTGCTTAGGTGTGTGTGTGTGTGTGTGTGTGTGTGTGTGTGTGTGTGTGTGTGCGGGCGCACATGTGTGTGGTGCCCTTTACTTATATTGATGCTATGTTTTTCTCCTTTCATCTGTGCATGTTTTGATCTTTAGATAGCCTATTAAGAGCACAGATTATGGAAATGAAAAACCCACGAGGAGAACACAATGCATAACATAGTATTTTTTTAATGACTGACATCTCTGCTTGTGGATGTACATACGGTATTGATACTGTCCTCAAATGGAGTACCATTACACAGAGAAAGTCAGTTAGGTGCTTCACATTAAGGGTTGCCTTGAGATTATTCCTTTGCCTATTTCCACTGAAATTCTCCATTTATTAAAAAACAGTAGCGAAATAATTTAGACATTTCCATGAGACCATTCTTTAGCTGAATGCAAGAAATGGCTCAAGCACACAAGAGTGAAAGTAGCGTCACTTACTTGAAAAACATAAACATCACTTGATTTTAAAAGCAACAATTTATAGTATGTGACTTGATTCTTGAAAAAGTAACATTATTATAACCACATCAAACACTGGCGATACTAACACAGTGTTGATCGACCATCTGTAACTTTAAATTCCACTCAACACTATAGCTGCCTTTTGTATAACCGTTGTGTGTCTTCAACATATTTTCTACAACAAGGCAACGCTTGAGAAAAACAGACTGCAAATCCAGTAGACAGAATCGCTCGAGACAACCTTACATCATGATCATGACCACGCAACGTGGTTAAGGATGTCAGAATTACAGGCATATGACACAGAGGGAAACAACATGCCTTTCACCTGTCATGACAACAAAGAAAGAGCATTTGTGTTGCTTTTCCCCTCCTCCACCTCTTCTGTCAATGGGAAAAACCTGTAAAGATTTGAGATGTACAGCCATGCTCTTTTAATCACACCACACTCACATTTCTCTTGTGTGTGGGGTGGTATGAATAAATAACTCAGTACCTGTATACGGAGATTACTGCCAGTAAATCACGTCCTACCTGATTTAACCTGACCTACAGACCACATTACTTCACAGCGATACCAAGTCAGTCCTTACTATGTTCACAACAATAGGCACCCCAGGCACATTTCATGTACAGAAT
This sequence comes from Chanos chanos, assembly GCF_902362185.1. Lineage (NCBI taxonomy): Eukaryota > Metazoa > Chordata > Actinopteri > Gonorynchiformes > Chanidae > Chanos > Chanos chanos. Next base: position 13,470,213 of record NC_044496.1, read on the forward strand.
GGAAACAACCCTTTATGTTACATTAGAAACAACCAACAGTATTTTTCCTCGCACTCACAGAAATTAATTTGCATTTGTATTGCATCTGGCAATAACAATGTCTTATTAATGCACATATAAGCAGCTGTAGCTTTCAATATAAATACTGATATATTTTACCATAGATGCTATTCTACTAACTGTCAGTTGCTATGCCCATGCATTAACTGTAAAATGAAAAAACTTAAAAACTGAGTAACTCGGAATACAAGTCAGATTCTAAATAACTGAGTTATAGTGAAGATTACTACACTGGGTCACCCACAGCGTCACAGCGGCGGAGCCACTGTCCAGGGTTGACACAATGTTGTAAGCTATTCTCAGAGGATATATGGCCACCATACAGATGAATCTAATAATGTGGTAATATACTATTGGCCAAAAGAAATGGATCTACAGAAGGTGAGCATTTATGAGGCAGAGAGAAAAAGCTGAGCTAAGCATTTGCAATCTGATCTGATAAGCAATTTGGTGTTGTGTTTGGAAGCTGGTTATTTATTTAATTTTTCATATTTTAAGACCTTTTATAAGGTTGGCTTTTTTCTTCTTATTATTATTGATTATTGAATGTTTATAAATGTCTATACAGTGGTTTTCTGTTGTTGTTGTTGTTAGGACTTTTTGTTTTTGTTGTTTGAAAACATAACTCATAAATATGAAAATTTCCATCTGCTAAACCACTTAAAAAGTTGGTGTTAGAAGGTGTTCTCATCATAGGCCAGCATGAATATAGGGAGACCTATCAACAAAAACATAGCTTACCTAGTTAGGTAACTAGCTACCTTGTAAGCAAATTGTTAACTGGTCAGCTGACCATGCTAGCTCCGTAGAGTTAACAAGATATTTTAACACACATTGAGGTGAGTTTCTTTGCTAAATGTTTTGTAAATCAATATTTATCAGTCCAGTTAGCTGTAAGCAAGGTTGGCTATAGTTTGATGAGTCTGTTCAAATGACAGTTTCTTTTAAAGTACACATTACTGCAATAAAATGGACTTGGCTTGCCAAGTACAGCAGTACAATTCATACAGGAAACCATGAATAGAAGAGAAAGAGTTATGAAACTCATTATCCAAAAGTGAGAAATCCAGAGCATACCGTTCCTACAGAGTCGGTCAGAGATATTGCACTTCAAACATCACTGGTCACATCTAAAACTGTTGTGTTGTCTATCTTACTCAAGACCATGACCCTACAGGTATGCAGACTATAAAAACGGTCAGTTGTGCTTTGAAGTTTCTGATTTTACTATTTGGAGGGTAAAATGAAGTTTACCATCCTAAAGCTAATCTAAGCTCTTAAAACCTGACGGTTCCATCTAATTTTTGATGTCTGCACTCAGCAGGGTGTTTGTTCATAATGGCTTTTCCAGCTGGGATGTGAAAAATTTGATGCTAAGTATCTTTGAACTACACTCAATGAAGATGGATCCTATTAATGCCAAGGTCATGATTTAACAAATGCTTTCTTGGATATGCCAAGCCTTTTTGACATTTTATTGAGAGCACTTAACTTTTCATTTAGCTGTCTAGCTATTTGCATCACTCAGACCTAAGTGTTTACTTCATCAAACAAAGCCTGTATCTTTTTGAAGCACATGCTTGTGCCTCTCATCTTTTAACTTATGGTCAATAATCAACGGACTACTTAGTATTTCTCCAGAGGGGAGTTATATCTATCAGACTGAAGCTTGATAAGTGTTCAGTTCAATGGTACTTGATGTAGCTGGCTGTTAATATTGATTGGCTGTCATGAAATGTTGCTTTGACAGTTTCAAAGACATCTGCGCAATAAGAAAATCGCATTCCTTAGGCATTTGAAAAATCATCAAAACATTCCCAATACCAAATTTTCAAATTTGCTCTCCCTGAAAGTAATTGTTTGGTTGCAGTTGTAAAACTGCAACTGTACAGGTGAAAAAAGCACACACAGCTTTGACTGAAATTATGTCTTAACGCATCATGTTTGAATTTCTGTACTGTCAGATGAGGTGACTTTTTAATATCTCATTTTAAGTTTACATTAAAGAGGGCAGAACAATGTACGGTCCATTCAGAAACTGTGACAAAGAAATACACCCTAGTATCAATTTATATAACACATTTGTCAAAACAAAGCAAAACTAAACAAAACAAAACAAAAAAAAGAAACGGTTGCTCTGTGCTAAGTTTCATAAGCCATAAAGCTTAAGCGAGAGGTGAGGCTGATGGTTCTGATCAGCAGACAGAGGTTTTGGGTCATAATCACACTGCAGAAACATGAGGAGAGCAATTAGAGGTTTCACCAGAAAGTTCAGATGAGTCCGTTCCTTTAATCAGTTTGGCTTTGTTTTACTTCGTATGTATGGTATCTCTCTGAAAATGTGTGGTATATTTATGTTATAGGAAGAGCACATAATTGGTTACCATGGGTGTCCTTGAGGCTAATGTAAAGAATGTAGTAAATGTTCTCAAAGGAACATTTACAGAGGACCAACTTTGGGAACGCAACACTGGTGTTTTGAAAAGGAAAAAAAAATGTTTTGAAATAAAATATAATGTGAATGCATTTCCAAAATTAGTCAGGGAATGAATAGTTTGTGCAATATATGCTGGTTATGTTCCAGATTCACTTAAGTCATTTTTCCATGTGAATTAGTGAAGCAGCAAATACATTCGTATTAGCAGCAGGTGCATTATTCCATTAAACCTTAAGACATCCTCCAGGATATATAGTATGCTAGTGATGTGGATTTTATGTGTTGTTTTAAACCGATATTACACATCTCTGTGCTTAATGCATTGTGTATCAAGATGCCTTTGAAGTGTCCACTCAGCTTGGGTCTGGCAGGCAGAAACATAAAGCACGGGTCAGGCTTGTTTTTGCAAATGTGGCATCTGGCAACAATAAATAAGCTTTGCCAATAAACCAAAGTGTTGGTGATGCCTTCCCGTCCTGAGCAGATATTAAAGGATGTACAGATTTCTTTGCAAACTACCACAAGGACAGTGTTGCCAGCGTTCCACTATGTGACACTGTCGCTGCTTATGAAGTTTATATAAAGAAGCAGACTACCAAAAATTAAGGGAAAAAAAAAAAAAAACTGTTGCGCTGTGCTAGGTTGATGAAGTGAGTAATAAAGTTGATTCTGGATCAGTCTAGATTCCAAAAGTGTGGTCTTGTCTAATTTGTCATGGAGAAATGCCATACTGTCTATTTAGCCAGCAGACACCTGATGGTGAAAGACCTTGTAGGTGGCTTTAGAAAATATGAAGCCAATGCAGCTAGAGCTCACTGTCTCATGATTGCTAAAGTAGAAAAATATCCCAAGCTTTACTGGATACCACGGATGACAGAAGAACACTGTTTGGCAGACGCTACTCATTATTGCTGTCTGAAATAGAATAGCAGAGTATTCTACTAAGGACCTGTAGAAAGCTATAGCTGCACGCAATGTCAACCAGAGACTCCACAAAGAGATAAAGTGGGGCTTCGAAGAGACGAGACTTAGGATGGCAGAAGATTTTTTTCCTGTGAAGTTTTACAGGCAAGAAAAACTGAAATCTGTAGCTTTGAATTACAGTAAATCGCTGTTTATAGACTGAAAATGTAACTAAGCTACTGACTCATTTAGTGCCAAATAAGTTGCCAGTAAGTAACAGCTTTGGTTGATGCACAAATGCACCTAAAAAAGACATTTGCAGTGACACCCTCTTAAAATGACTGCATTACTATAGAGAACACTTAGCAGATTTTCCTCCTAAAGCGAACCCAATAAAGTATCCATGGGGACTTAAAACTGGGATTTGAAAGACATAACTGACAGCAAAGGCATAACATCTGAAAGAGATCAAGTGATTCTTCTCTTCAGGGGCCATTTCTGGGTAGTTATTCAGAGTGAGCTAGAAGATCAGGTCATTAAAAGCAGGATTACCGTATGTAGTGCCACAGTCCTGAAACAACCTGACAGCAATGCACTGGAGGCTATCACATAGCAGAGAGCAGAATCTGTGTCAGACTACACTGGCCTCAATGAAGGGAAAATCCATTCTTCAGCCCACTTTGATACCTTGTCAGGTACCAGACCAAAGAAGACGGATTGGGTTGTCCTTCAAGGAGAAACTAGGTGAAAACAGATGCTGTAGAGCATGGGTACTGAAACTATGTTGAGTCACATCTTATCCATGTTGTAAAAACTATTTCACATGAGCAATCCAATACGATGTTTCATGAGCTTGTCAAGGTGTAGGAATACATACTATTTTAATTACATTTTTATATTGCTAATCATTTTTCTTCTACATGTTTGTGTGGTCTCATTTATTTCAACTTGGGATTTGTGCATAAATGTAGCCACCACATAACTATGGTTTTATGCGACAAAATTTCAATCAGCTCAGTAGTAAATTTAAACAAAAGAGAAACCGCCCAATAACCATAGACTTGTAGACGTCATTTCAAAGCAACCTGATTCACTGCCAATCTGTCTTTGAGCATGGTACATCATATTGTGTATTATTTGCAATACGTATGCTTTCAGTTACATTTACCTGATTATCACTCATTCCCGTCGCTGATGCCTTTATCCAGATTCTATTTCTATGGGCTCGTAATTGGTTATAAAAAACAGATTCTCCCGAGGCCCATCCACACCAAAGCAGCGCACACTCTGATTAGCTCATTAATGAGGTTGTCTCAGGGGAGTAACTGTTGGCTTTTCCTTTGGAGCCGTGGGAGCTGAATAAGTGCTGTCTGCAAAGTGTGCATAAACACCCAAGAAACAACAAGCATATATACTGTACACACAAACATACACACATAGAAATCGAAATGTGAATAGAACTGCGAATATACACATTCACATATGTGTATGTAAATATACACGCGCAGGCACAGATGTATGAAATCCACTAAAAGTGCAAACATACACAGAAACATTCACATCTTCAAAACTCTCACACAAAACTAACAATGCAAAACTTTTACAGCTCCCTTTAGTCTCATATAGCCAGATGATACATTTCCACTATAGGGTTCCTTTTGCTGACTTGCAAGGAAGAGTGCAGAGATGAGCAAACGCAGCATGTGTACTCAAAAATCAACTGATGTTGGTGATAATGCATCACTTACTGGACTCGAATCTGTGATGGAATCAAAACTAAAACAAAGACAAACTGCTTGCTGTTTTACAATTAAGACTGCCTATTGTTTTTCCATTCTGAACAATAAAGAGTATGACATGCCGAAAGATGGAGCAAAGGTAACAACTCAGCATCTATTGTGATGAAGAGCAGAATGATGGCAGTTAAAAACAAATTAAAAAAAAAAAAAACAAGACTTGCCTGCACTCTTGTCAGTAAAATGAAGTGATACAAAGAGCTCTTCTCTGTTACCTATCCTTGGTCAGAAGTTCTAATACACCATATACCAAATTTTTGCACACCAAAGTGGGTCAGCACTGGGATATGCACACAAGAAAATCATGTATGAACACAAAAACATTCAAACATAAAGGTATGCACATGTACAAACACCACTGTACATCTACACAAACACTGCTAGCCATGCATTTTCCTATTGATCCAGCTTAAATTTTCACTTTTTCAAATAGGCTTATTGATTTGTAATGTTATGAGTCATCAGCCACCTCAGACATGTGGCTAGAGCAATTATGTCATAGATTCTGCAGGGAGAGGGGCTGGGTCTGTTCTCTTCTCCCAGTTTGATCCTGAAAAACTGGGATAAAAGAATGAGGCAAGCAGTCCTTCCTTTCACACAATTCTATGAAGGCTGTAAGATCACCTTCTCCTCCCTCGTAAAAGCACATTATGTAGTCTGGCAAAAGGGGCACTGCCCCAGGCTCTAAATGTCCAACAGTACATGGAGAGAGTAATTCTGTCCTCACTGGCCCATTCTTTACAATAACGGTGGCAGTAAAAATATGAGAGTCACTCTGGCAGAAAGAGCAGGGGATACAAATTGCAGAATCTCTCTGTCTGTCTTGCATTTTATCCCATCACATCTGTATTGTTACACTGCACAAAGCAGCTCACAATCCCCTTTAGGGCTCAAACCCAAAGCCCCTCTGGTGGGAAAAATCAAATAATGTCCAAGTAAAGCATTTGATCCCAGAACATTTCCCAAACCCTGTCCTAAATCACGAGCATGACTACCTCACATCCTCTCTGTGTGGGCTATGAGATATAATCTTGTTTTAATACAACATTTTTCTTTCACAAACCTAAAGACGTGGTGGATCTGGATTTCATTTATCTAGCCAGAGGGCTTATTATGCTTTTTCATACTGTTTCATACATCCACATGACAATGCACAAAGCAATGGGCAAGACCTTTGAAACCACAACATTTATTTAGAGGTGCCTCTTCAAGAAGTATCAAATTTAAATTTTTTATTGATTTCAAAAATTCATTCACATGGGAGCAGAGACAGATTGTACTGCGCCCCCATCACTGAGTTCATGAGCCTGAAGCATAGTTGACCATGTTTGGGGAGGATCAGTCAGACAGGATGCACTTCAAGTCATCAAACCTAAGTGACTTCTTGCATCAAAAAGGTGCCTTTGCAGTTAGAGGCAAACCCAGGGAGATAATGTTTCCCTCCACAGTTGGGACATTGGAAGGTGAAAGAAGGTGGCAACTGAATTTGCATGTCTTGTTCTACACATGTGCTATTCGTCATCCTCACTGATTGGCTGAAACTAGGTTAAAAGTGCTGAAAAGAATCAGTCATATTTCAACCCATCACATATTGAACATGCCTACTACATTATTTCATGGGTTACAACAGTAAGCATGAAAAACGTTTATTTTCAAATCCTACCCTGAGGACATCCTGCTCTGTTACACTGCAGTTCTTTCCTGAAATTTCAGTTTCCTAACAGTGGCACTCTAATTATCTAAACTATGTCCATCTGACTTAATTTAATTCTGAACTGGACCAAAAAAGTAACCATACAGTGAATCCATAAGACTTGAGCAGAAAAACAAGGTACTAAACTGAAACATTTTTCTTGATTTCAGTGAATCAGTGTGAGTGGCAGTATACACAAGCAGTTCAATCAATTGACCAAACTGAGTTCTGAGTAAAAGTCCAAGAAGAAAGGTCAGAGGGTGATCCCTCATGCCTCCTCCAATCAGCTGCAGTATATAAATTAGTTTACTTTGCACCATATTGGCTAATTTATTCTACAATGTCAATTCTAGTTTTGAGTGACCATCAAATCAACTACGCCAAATATACCAGTTTATCATTAAGCATTCTAAACTCATATTTCACTCATTGCCATACCATTCAATCACAATAAGAACTAGTGAAATTGTTTTTCAATGTACAGCAAGTGACTCGCAAAGATGACATGCTACAAGGTTTAAAACAGGCAAGTCCATATCTACCATCTCTTTTTTTTTCTTTTTTTTTCTATGTGCATGAGTGGACAAACAGTACAGGTCTAGCCAACTCAATAAACTCAACCTACAGTCAACTTTGGGACAATAAAATGTGCTTACAAATTGGAAGCTTAAGAAAGATGAATGAAACATTTACAACACTCTTAAGTACAGAGGAAATGAGGAAAGAAGCTATGTTCTATGAGAGAGAATCCAGGCAGGATGTAAACAAAAACCATGCATGATATTAATTCACTGTTAAATACAACCCCATAAGTCTCACAGGCAAAACTGCAAAGGGTAAACTCATTTACACTAACTTGTTCTGTTGATTCTCTTGCCTGACACAATGAAATGTGCTTATACATTGAAGGCTTAAGATAGATTAGTGAAACATTTACAATAATCTTAAATATAGAGGAAAATTAGCTCAGTGTGGAATTACAAGCTGTCTGTATAACACACATATACAGATATGCACAAACATCTTGTCAAATGAGTTCACAACTTGAAGTGCGACAATGAAAAATTACTACAGTAGACTTACTTGTTTAAGCAACAAGCACTATGAACATATTTTACGGACAGAATAAGAGAAAAACATATACATCATTCACACACATAGCCTTCGCGTTTTAGCATTATTAGCTTTCACTGAACTTTTCGGTACCATGGGGTGTAGTATAGTAGAATATGCATTGCATCCTTTCCAGGCATGGGAACCAGAGAACATTGCCTTCATAAGACATAAGTCTAAAATATGTCTTTTTTAATTTGCACACAGAAGGGTTTACTAATGATCACACTGGCATAATCATCAGTCAACTCTGAGTCAAGGAACACAAACACTGATGAGTATTGCATTTCAAACCCTGACAAGCCTTTGGTTGACTAGCTTCTCTATGCAAGGAAACACCCACTCTTTACTTTAAAATGCTGCAAAGAACAAGCATAAATTTATGCACCACTACACAATCCCTAGGTGAAGAACATATTAACAGGTATTAGTACACTTACAAATAAATCATAGACCAACAGCAAATTATCAAAATGTATTGTCTTTGACTTCTTACGCAATATGACATCCTCTAAAGCATCACCCAAACACGAAAATATGATGTCATAACATGCTTGACCTCTTTGAGTAATTAATCATGAAAGATATTCCACTGATTGATAAAACGCGTCTGTGTGTTGAACACGTGCCGTGAAATAAACCAGTCTTAGAGTAATATGAAGCAAGAATTCCGACACAGTTATTACAGACAAAGGAGAATAACCATAAGCACTACTGCAAAAGCTGCTATCTCTTGTTTATATTCTTGGAATGATGCCAGTGTTCTAAAAAGAAAATAAAAAGCTGCTTAATAAAATGAACAAGGACAAAGCAAGTTTGGTATCTTTAGTATCTACACAAACCACATTTAATTATGGATTTACACAGTTCTCTAACATCTCTAACAATGCACTAATTCTTCTTTTCTTCTTTACCATTGTCAAAATTATTCCCTCCTAACTCTCAGAGTCCTGTGCAGCAATACCTGTGGTGTAAACATTCAACAGAGCTCCAGCATAGACATAAGAGTGGCCTCAAATCCTCAGGACAAAACCATAAACCACACTATTGACAGCTACTAGAATGAATTGAGCATGAGGAGCTGTCCATGTCTAAATAAACTGAAAGAGACCCATGTGGTATTAAATACTATATCTGAGTATAACTAAGACACCTGCACTATCACACAAATGTAGTGTAAATGCACTTCTACAGGCTCTACCCACTGGAATATACTGTCTAACACACTCAGCTGTTTAAATTAATGCATGCTAAAGCCAAAAAACAAACGATCACCATAAACATTCAGATTACAAAATGTGGGCATACATACACACACAGTATGATCACAGACCAAGTACACTGGTTTAGTGACACAGAACCAGACAAACAGGCAATCAGTGGGAGGATATTTCTCTACAGGCTTTGGGTAAGTGCATAATGAAATGCATTGAAGAGAGAAGACCTGCCACATTTTACTCAGTTCTACATACATTATGCACATTTGAGAGAAATGGTAGATGATGGAAAAAGTGTTTAATTTACTGTTTTACTGTGCACAGTTTGGGAAAATATACAAACTTAAACACTGCATGACCACTACTGCCTTCATTCTCAGAATGAGAATAAATGTATGTACCAGGTGATTAAAGGCAAAAAAAAAATTGAGAATTCTCCATCAAACCTTTCCACAAACTCATTCTGTCTTTAGTTAGGACATACAGATCTGTGAGATCTTTGACCCAGTTTTAGTGTGTCCTGCATAGCTATGTGTTCTTCTGGTGACATAATTCAGCCTACAACATCTACAAAAGTTCTCTAGTAAACAGCAAAGAGGTCAGTATCCAATTACTGGTGGGCATGTGATTGGACTGTGATTAAGAGGGACTATGTGTGCACCTCTGTGTGTGTATGTGTGTGTGTGTGTGTGTGTGTTGAACAGGGATGCAAACCATTAAGTGATATAGATTTACCTTGTATGCTGTTTTTTTTCACCTCTTCTCAAACCATTACATTCAAAAAAGTCCCCCAAAAAGTAAGTGTGTCACCTTTGAAAAACTAATTTCAAAAGTAAAAATTCATTGCTATTTAACAAAAAAACTGAAACGACTCACCTCTACAGTAGGGGACAGAAACATTCTGAATCCTATATGTATCATTTTTTTCTTACTCATAATAATCATTAAATCATTGGTGTAATGTGTGGAATGCAGTCTGCGCATACCAGAAACAGTGAAGCGTTAAATTTGGATATGGATCTCAGTCGTTTACCGTACGGTACGTTTAATACAGAATCCACAGGGCTTATCTCGCAAAGTGATGCCTTTGGGCATTCAGTAGTCTTTCACTGCAGGGTGATAAACAAGGTAAGATATACCGACCAAGGAAAACAGTATCTTGCACAGTGTACTGAGAGCTTATCTTTGAGCGCAAAGAAATTTCCTAAAGCCCGCGTCCCATGGCAATGAATGACTGTGCGGAACGCTGGGGACCCAGTACGCGCTAATTTAGCGCTGTTTTATGACATTGCGCGTGACCGAAGCAGTAAACTCTTGAGCATGTCATCATTTTTGCAGTTGAAGTGGAAATATTATATTTGATTCCCCTTATTTGCTGACCGTAAATTGTTAGATTTTGGATGCGTGAATTCAACCAGTGACCAAATACAGCACAACTAAATGTTCTCCAGTTGTTATCAGTTATTATTCAAATTGCGTGGCGAGGTTATAGCTTAATTTATCTCCGAATTCGGCAAGCACAGAAATCCATAGGGGAAACCAGTCCCCTTCTTGTTTGATATAATTCATCCCTTTGTAAACTGCGCTTTTCTTTAACAAATTATTAATAATGAAAATAAACTTTATCATGGAAATTTAGTGACCTATTGATATAATGAATCGAAAGCTGGGTCTCAAAATGATTTTTGGTAACAGCATAGCACATATAGGCTAATACAATAATGCTTAATGACCAGTGGGAGCTAAAGAAATTGACCAATTGTCCTTACCCACGGTAGCCTGCACGCTCTGTATTATGAGCAGGATCATTCCTATGGATATCAACCTTTTTCTGAGCATCCCTTCCAACGTCGCTTCCACCCTCGTTTGCCATAAGCCTCCACCCGTTATCACAGTTGTCCGCTCGCGTGAATGCAAGGTGCGGGGGCTACCTTCGCAAGTATCCAATGTGTGGAAATCTTTATGCGCATTCCTTAAACTGGAAGCCATTTGCGTTTCCAAAGGATGCCTTCTACTTTCTGTCGTGAACAAGACATCTGAACCATCCGTGGGTCGAGAGCGGGAGAAGTGGTCTTTCCGCCTCTGTTGTACGTACCTTTGTGAGATCAGATGCACTGAAATTTTCAGGGATAGCTACCTCTGGAATGCTCTGCACAGTCCACCCATTACTGCGACATAGTGTAACACAGTAAGACTCCTCTGTGCTCACCTAACGCCAACAGAGAGTAATTACGAAAAAGCTAACATCATTCATCTTGAAGTCGAACAGATATTATTTATGACTTTTTAAGTCGGTGCCGTAACCTTATCTTATTTCGTGCCAAGGAAAGTTATTCAGAACAAGTCGTTAAATTGGGCGCAACAACATTGAAAATTCATGACCCCTTGTGGACATTTAAGGTAATAACACGAGTGAAATATCGAGGTACCACACCATTTTTTTTTAAACGTGTGTACTTCTTATTAACTCACTTAACGTAAAGGTGCTTCAGTATTTATGACCATAACTGAGCTCAGTATTATACACACGCCGATAAACGTTTATACACTACAATAAAAATATATCATTATCCTTAGTAAATATATTTCAGTCACTTAGCTTTGGTATTCTCTTTCTTATTCTCTTCACAGTTTCACGAGGGGGTGGTGGAATTCTGTCAACTTCAGCATTTTTGGGGGGGGGGGGGGGGGCAGGAGTAGAGGACAAAGCACTTCTTTCTTTTTTTTTTATTCAAAGTGAATCTTGACAATAATACACCATAAATTTTTATTTTGACACTCACCAAAATAGTCACCTGGAAAACCCGCTTAATGTGACAAAGTACAGAAGGCTTGGTCACATCTAAATCACTGAGAACTAGAGATAAAACACTATCGCATATTGAAAAGACATAACATCCGAAGGGTTATTTTCCCAGTCATACTGTCAAATATTGCACAGTGCAATTGCTACATGGCAAACTAGTGTAGCATAAAATCAAAAAGCAGATAAAACAAACCGGGGAGGGGGGGGGGGGGGGATAAAGCCACAAAATTTACAAATATTAAAACAGTAAGTAACAGTTTGAATTAAGCCATCCACATCTATTTCATGAGCAATCTAAACAAGAGGATTCTTTAACTTGCAGTGTGAATTAACTTTAACAGATGATAAAATCTTTAAATGATCATACATTTTAAAGTAACTTATCACTTTGAGTAGTCCAAGCCAAACAGTAGCCATGATTCATACAAAGACCCTGAAATGTTACTAATTTCATAATATTAAGAGAGAGAGAGAGAGAGAGAGAGAGAGAACTGTGATGTAGATTTCAAAACTGAGGAGAAAATCAGTTAGGCTACAACTTCCAGACAAAAGTTTAGTTTGTTTAAAGAAAACAGGTTTGAAGAAGAAGAAGAAGAGGAAGAAGATTTTCCATTCAAATTTTGTGGATGACACTGTAGATTGTGAGTGGATGTATTTGCTGGTGGTGTCATTTCCAAGGATTGAAATACAACTATTTCTGCACACACAACATGTATATCTAATGATTGTGTGTGTGTGTGTGTGTGTGATATATATATATATACACACACACACATATAGTATTTATTGCATTATTCTATACCATTGAGTGGATATATCCATCAGATCATAACAGTGAGACTGAGAGCTCAACATTTGTTTCCTACCATATTAAAAGGATACAGACAGTAAACATGGTATTTTGGGGATACACATAAAACAGTAATAGGCAAGAGTAGTTTCATAATTAAAGCCACAAAGATTACAGATTCTGTATCATTACATAGTACATCTATGTACACATGAATGCTATATGGCTGGGATGTTTAATGAATACAATGTCTTAAGCATATTTACAATGCATATAATTTTCTTTTGTTCAAAAGTGTATTTCAATCCCCGGAGTGGGAGTTTAGAAAGGTTTTTATGTGAATTTATTTTTTTCTTTATTTATTTTGTGCAAGTCTGGTGTGGCTTTGTTATGCATTAAAAATTTGGTTTTGCAAAGTGGATGTGTCTTTTTAGATCATACACAAGCCCATCACCCCTTTGAGAGAATAAGAGACATGGATTTGAGGTTTTGAGGCAACATTCCCTCAGTTTCCTCACCGCAGATTCTCAAGGCACAATCACAGTCCAACTCACGCCATTTTCAGCACTGATAAGGATCATAAAACATACATACAGAAACATGAAAGAACAGCAGTCATGATTTTTGCTCAAAACGATACAAAGAGGCCTCACATCATATTAAAAATGAGTAATAAAGAATATTTTTTTTCCTCAAGGAAGTCTATTTTTAAACCTTTTTTAAGGAAAACTATAACCAAGTAAAAATGGTAACAGATTTTAAGGACATAATTTAGAAAAAATTATAATCATTATAATATATATATATATATGTGTGTGTGTGTGTGTGTGTGTGTGTGTGTGTATAAACTGAATAAAAATAATTTTAGAAGAAGTGTGTTTTTAAAAAAATGAAATTAACAATGAATATTTGCATTGTAACACAGCAGTTTCATTTTTTTGTAGAACTTCATATGGCCAAATCTAAACCTAAAACTCACTGGCAAGTGCTTACGTGAAATTGTTTTTTAAAAAAAAGAAGAAAAAAAAGAACCCTTAACAGATCCCCTCCAAATCTCAGACAGAGCCTTGAAAATCAAATATTTGGTGCTTTAGACCATTTTGAACCATCATGACTGCAAAAGTTAAATCATCCTGCAAGCCATACCTTTACATGTCAACAAACTACCAATAAGAAAAAGAAATTAAGTTACATCAACACATCCATTTATATGCTATGTAATGAGCCCAAATGGTTAATGAAGATAAAATACTGATGCAAAAAACCCAAAAACAAACAAACAAAAAAAACACATCACCCCCAAAACGAACAAACGCAACTAATGTTCATCAGCAATACAGTAGTTACAATGACACTCCAAACAGGAAAGCAAAAATATTAAAAATCAAAAAAACCACTTCTATCTCAGGTAATTAAGAGACCTATACAAAATTAACAATGCAGGTATGGACTAAGAAAATTCACCTAATTTCACAGCTATTTGAAGTGGCAATCATTATATAGCAGCTTATCTATGATACATTCAAGATAGATGATACAACTTATTACTTGCTCAAAAAGCTAAACATAACCTCAGCCATTTCTTAAAATATAATTCTTGAAATTTACCCCATTACTACAGTATACGTGAAGTTCATGAAGAGAGAGTAGCTACCTTGCTAAGGAAATGAATTACAGTCTTTGGTGCTGCACAAGCAACTTCATTTTGAAAGAACAGACAAAACTTACACACATAACCAGCAAAACAAACAAAAATGCACACAGTATATATATATATATATATATATATATATATATATATATATATATATATATATAAAATACTCCCTGACGGAATGTATAAAATAAGCAGTCAACACCAGTAAGCTCTGAACAAATGATAAAATGAAGGGAAAAAAAAGTTAAATTGTTTCACACATGCATAAATGAGAAGATTGCACACAATAAACTCACACCTTGTCAAGCTTCAGCACTAAATAGACTAGCTCTATAATATATATTCATATATTTGTGTGTCTATATCAAATACTGCACGGTCTTGACAGGCTAAGATTAATTCATACCATGAATCAAAGACCTACTTGCATTTTTGTCTTCATCTAGTCAAAGCCATGCCCACCATATTTCTATACATCCAGCAAAATAAAAACAATAACTCAATTAAACAAGAAAATAAGTACACAAGGACAAAAACCAACAACTATTTAGATTGTATTGCAGTTTCATTAAACAGTACAAATACTGTTAGTAATAAGAATTTTACTAAATAGAAATTGATTATCAAACATTTAGCAATAGTCAATGCTTGCTCTTTGTACACTAGTTCATTCGGGGAGAGTAACAAAAACAAACATTAAAACAGAACAGCAAGCATTCGCTACAGCAAAGCATGCCGTTCTCCAATTAAGGGACAAGAAGTTAATCACTACTTCTCCAATATACACTGAGTTCAAAAATAAACATTGCCTCTGTGCAATGCATTACATCCATGCCTAACTATGCATGAAAACATACATCCATGTGTATACACATATACACAAATTGAATGCATGGACTGATTTGAATTTCAAGTGCTGCAGTCCAGTACATTTATATATATATTTATATAAGTTGTAACATGAACAACCTCGGATATTTAAGGCACTATGGCTGGGGACAAGATACAATGCAGCGAGTCTCGTGACACAAACATTAAGAGCAACGCCTAGGCATCTTTCTGTTAACATGTTTCAGCTCATGCAAGAACACATGCAGCGTGAAGAACAACCTTTTATAACCTGGGTATAAACTGACTCGACACTGAAAACACCAAGGACACAGAAAAAGTACAAATACTCCAACGCGATACACCACACAGTGGACACATGTGCATCTGTCCGTCATGAACAGGATACTGGGGTGGCTTTACAAATGATGATGTTTCTTGCACAAGTTTGAAGGCAGAATAGAAAAATAGGTTGGGAAAAGGGGTGCTAGACATGATTTTTTTTTTCAGTGCACCCACACTATTCACCTGTTTTGATGAGCACTCATTAGAAGATTGGATGAGTAGATTTATCAAATGTGCAAAACACATTAAAATTGAGTTTCTTAATCATCCACTCACTCATTCTTACATGTTCTCTTTCTTTATGATTTGCTATAACCTTCCAAGCTCCTCTTAAAGCTCGAAGTTCAATTGCACCCAAGTTTACAGAATTAAAAAAAACACTTGCTCTCTCTCTTGTGCCATGGCTTTGGGTATGAAAACCATGTGGTTTGTGTTTTCAGCAGAGACCCTTGTTTGGGCGCAAGCCCCAGCGTGAGGGGAGGAGCGTGCAGGGGTTTGCTCTCTCCCACGGAAAACAGATCAGGCCTCAGATGTAGGGGTACTGGCTGAGCTTTGTGGGGCTGAGGGGGAAGCCTGTGTAGGCAGGCGAGGCGATGTAAGAATGCGGGGGGAAGAGGGGCTTGAACTGACCCTGCGGGAGCAGAGTAGGAGAAGGCAGCAGGCGGGGGTTGAGCCCCACGGCGACCTGATGAACGATGTGGCCGCCCGGATGGGAAATACTGTAGGCCGGCTGCAGAACGTGGCTCCGCGTGGCCCCAGGAGAGGCCAGCAGGTGGGCCATGGGTGCGGCTGTGACCAGAGGCCCTGAAGGGGGGTAGGAGAGCAGAGAGGGCTGGGCGTGAGGGTGGGGGTGGACACCAAGATGTGGGGGGTGGGCAGATGTGTGGGTGGGGCTGCCGTGCGGCAGTGTAAAGGAGTGGCCATGCACAGTGGGGGGGATGTAAGACTGGGGCCGCCTGTGGCTGTAGTTTCCATTCCATTCCTGCTGGGAAGTGCCGTAATGCTGAACCTGCGGAACAAACACAGAAACAGACTGTACAGCGAGTGCACGACACCCTATTTCTACAATATCAACAAATGCCCATAGAGAATTTAACAACATACTTCATACTGCCCTTATTAAGTGGTCAGCTGTAACAGCATGCCTCAGGACAAATGTCATTACGAATAGGTCTTTTTCCACTTATGATTCAGAACAGGGCTGGTGATCATAGTTCCGGGCAGGGCAGCGCTGGCAGTATACTGTGGAATGACTAACCTGTCCAAAGGCGAGTGGCTGCTGCTGGGGCTGGAATGCTGGGGTAATCTTCTGTTGTCGATTCAGGAGCGGGGTGGAGTGGTGGGGCTGTCTGCTGGGACCACTGCGTCCTTTTGACTGGCATGACAACTCTATGACTAAGAGGAAACGATAAAGAGGGGTTAAGAGTCAACGTGCGCAGAGCTCTTTTAAAGAGTATGACAACCACACAGCATCTGCTACAGCACATCCTCTACTGCATAAATCAGTATTCCAAATTGTGGGAAGTACAATCAACAGACATCATTTATCCAGACGGTAATCACATTAAGTTGTGGGTATTAAGAATCCATACAGCCCAGTCAACACGTAAGAAATGCCCCACATAATCAAGACAAATCACACTGAGGGTTTAATTGCCCTACTTAATAAGAATGAATCTGAGGCAACAGTACCCTTGGAAAGATTTGTATTTTTAAAAATAGATATATCAGCCGGGATCTAAAGGGGTATGTGAGCCAATAGGTAATTTGTATTTAAAGTCTCAGGTCAGCTGTTGTCTAAAAATATCTTGTGCAGAACTAGAATAGTATGCTGTGGCCTTTTAAGTGCGGATTAGATGGGAGGAGACTGGGACTGGGAGAGGAGTCAGTGTTTCGGGGGGTGGGGGGGGGGGGTGATCTTATCCACGTCTGAGAGCATTTACAGTTACACAGTGTGGGTTAAATGTCTCTGTCGTTGGAGTAATGTTTAATATAACCAACAATCCCAAGACACAAAAAAAGGGCTGTATTGCAGAAACAACAGGTATAAAGCCTGCATAAGGCATCCATAATGCTGCTCGGGAACAGAACAGGCCTTCATAAACACGATTAATATGATACGTGGACTAGCGGTTAGCTGGACAACTGTAGACATGCAAAGAAAAAAAAAAAAAAGAAAACAAAAAGCTGCTAACTGTAGGATTACAATTTGGGGTACTAAGTATTTTTGACTTGGCCTTTGACCTCAGCTTTTTAAAACTAAAGACTGAGAAGACTGAGAAATCTTCAGCATATAGCTTCTGTCTTTTCAAAAAAGTGATGAAGGCCTCTGTTACATCATAAGGCCACGCAGTACAATGGTGCCTTTATGCATCTTTATATGCAAGTGACGGCCCACACAAAGAAGCATGGTTTAAACCAAAGGGCAAGAAGAAATCAAACCACTGCAAAAGTCAAGTCATACACTAAGAGATGCTGACAGGTACTGCAGCTATAATCACCTGTGGCAGCCTCTTTGACCTATAAAAGTAGAGTAATCCCAAGACATGTGACCTGAAAAGCAGATATCAATGCTAGTCAATCTATCTTTGACCTAGTATCGGGCTTCAGTTTGCCTCAACACCTGGAAGAAGTAAGTCCCGATCCAAATAGCAGAATTAAACACTAAACCTTGTTTACAGATGAATTGTTAAGGCAAAATAAATCACATAAAACCATGATAAAATACTTGGCGATCAGGCAGAGCAGGATATTTTTATGTTTAGAGACAGAGACACTGTGCGTTGGTCCCTTTTTTTTTAACCAAGTCTTTTTTCTGACCTATTGTAATATCGAGAAAACATATTTGTGTTCACCTGTGCTGGCCATTTGCTCATTGGACGCGACATTGTTGTTTTGCACTCTCATGGGTGGAACCACCACTGTCCGTGGGGGCGGCTTGCTGGGCTCTGTTTCTGTGGTTATGGAGGTTTTGCAGTTCTCATTTCTATCAGCAATGTATCGTCCCTCCACAAAGGGGCTCTCGGTGTGGCCTGAGGAGTCAGAGGCTGGCGAACCATCCACTGTATCACAGCCACTCTCCTGCTCGTCGTCAGACATACTGACAGGAGAGGCAAGAGCAATGGTAATAAATCCTTAACAGACTGAACAATAAAAGTTAGCAGTATGTGAGGAGGTGTATGCTGCATGTATGAGGTGCATAAGTACAGGTTTGAGAAAAGAGCTACCTGTTGGGTCTCTTGCACGGAGAGGCACTTGACTGCACAGAGGCAGATGAGCTGGTACTGAGTGTAGAGTCTGGGCTACTGAGGGAACACACACGTTCCATATTCAGTGTGCTCTGACAAGCCTCACACTCAGGACTGCCTTTACACCTGAAACACACAAGCACACACGCACGCACGCAAACACGCACACATATACAGAGAAATATGGTCAAGCATGGTAATACTAACTGCAATGTTTCATAAACCACTGAAATACTCTAACATATATCTAAGTAACCTGCTCTCAAACCAGCCAGGAGCCCTTTTTCTTCCGACCAGCATGCTCAATTTGACAAGTGTTAACTGTGTAAACAAGGTGTGTGCTGGTGTTGGTAACAGTTCTGGACTAGACAGCAAACAGGGATTGTTGAGGGGAGTTTTAAGAACTTCTGATTACTCCAGAGTCAGCAGTGTTTAGGTCAGAAAGACCCATCATTAAAAAAAAAAAAAAAAAAAAAAAAAACAGCTAGAGTTCAGATGTGAATGAGATGAAAGTGATAAAATGCTACTCACTCCCCCAACGAGTGCCTCTGTGCACTCTCCTCCTCATCTGTGTCACTGCTGATACTGATGACGCTCACAGCAGGGCTCGGTGAGTTGGCAATCACAATGCTTTTTCGCTGCATTTGAGTGACAGACAACTCTTCAGAATCTGGCTCCTCCTTACAGCAAACAGCCTCTTCTTCCGGCCCCACCACTGACTCCCCTTCTACTACTTGCTCTGACTCCAGGCAATGATCTTCCTCCTCTTCTTCTGCAATGTTTTTGGTGGCATCAGCCGTCTTTGGAGATTGGCATGCTGAATTTTGGGTGTTGATGTTATGTGAGAAGATGTTACCCCTAATGGACAAAGTGGTTAAGGGTGTTCAGATGACGTAAGGAGATTATTCTTTAAGGACACCTAAGGGATACTTAATTTAAATCTTTCAGATCATTCATTCTTATCAATGTACATGGAAAATAATACATATTTAGACTCACTGACACTGACATTGTCCCTTAGTGTACTCACAGGGCTCTGCTTGGTAATTATTCCCTATATGGTGTATACGTGAGGAAAAGTTGCAAGTCAAGCCTAAGTGCGTGTGCACTCAGATAACATGACGGTGTAAAAGCTAACCTGGTCATAGAGGGTTTATTTCTCTTATTAGCAGCTGGCTGAGGCCACACCACATGAGCAATGCCAATGCTGATTGGTTGATGGGCTGACATGGTCATTTGATTGGTTAGGAGTGGTTGGGGGTGAGGCATCATTGAGCTGAAATGGTTTCCATGGGGACGAACTTTCCTGCAAAGATATAAGGATAGAGACAAAATAAAGGAGGGTAATTAAACTGTCACAAAAAATGTGGGTGTAGAGAGAGCACACTGCACATCCCTTTGTCATATCTAATTACAGTTCCAAATGGAGGACTGCTTCGTAGCTATGGAGCTTGTCTGCAGTGCCACAATGAGACACTTCATAAAGAAGAAGCTACGATGATGGATTGTGAACTAAAATTACTCGTTCTGTGGGAGCATGAGGAGATTACTGAAGTGTCATAACAATTAACGTCTCGTCTTTTAATTGTCACAGAGAGGAAAGTGTAACCAGGGGATGCACTTTCTCCAAAGGGACGTGTGAATGCACACCGCTGCCTTGACTCACCCCCAGTCTGCCAATCTCTGTGGGCCTGCCACAGTATCAGAGGCTAGTGTGGTTGTAGGGGGTGCCACTGGGGTCACCTGTTGCCAGGCAGGAACCAGAATCTGTTGGGCTCGGTTGGACCAAGCCTGCTGTGAGGATAAAAAGGTAATGAAAGTGAGTCACTTCAAAGCATAATGGGTGCATAAAGCAAAAAAAAAAAAATCACTACCTGTTGAAGTCATCTTTAAATTGTTTTAATAGAGGGAATACCTTTCCCCCTCCACACTTTCATTTGTCTTGTCTGAGCTGCAATGAGAATTACCTGGGTAATGACGCCTGGCCTGATCTGTAAGGGCTGGATGGCAGGGGCCTGGGTGACCAGTGGCACTGTGCTCTCCATTCGCACAGAGTAACCTGCTGGCTTGTTTGGATTGCTGGGGATACCTGAGAGATAGGACCGAGGTTCATTTATACAACCCTTTTCGAAAGGGATTTACGAATTTATATAAAAGAGTATAATCTTCATCTTTGGTTTTAACACAAAAAAACTGAATGAAATTAAAGAGATCAATCATTTGCATAAGAAGGCAAATGAAAAGTACCTTGAATGGTTGGGGGACAGAGGATCAATGCTTGCTGGAAAGAATCACCAAACTGGCCACCTCCTGTCTGCAAGGGTATGCCAGCGTGCATTACTGAAGGAGCAGATGGTGGCAGAGCCTTCAGAGAAGACACAGAGACAGAGGATAATTAAATCAGTTAGGTCATACTTACGTTTACAGATCATAAAACATACAACTATGTTGTTTTTTAACTTGCATATCATCAGAATCTTTAGAAATTAAGGTAGTTCCACTGTAACAATCTGCCATTTCTGCCACAGTAGATTAATTTATTACGGTAGCATAATGTATCACAGTATTTAAAAAGCACGTTCTTCACTGAAAACAGACAGGCATGTGGGCATGTAGTATTGTCAAACTCCCCACAGGGGGCATCATTACTCCTAACATTCCCAGCTCCACAATCTGCACACATTACAGAGAGGAAAAATGCACGTGCGCGCACACACACACACACACACACACACACACACACACACACACACACACACACACACAAAACCAGGGCTCTCTAGCTCAAAGTTCACCTGCCTCTTTGTAACACCATAATTTAAGTTACTGAATTACATACACTGTGCTTTAAAAGTGGTCAAAGTGCATTTGGGGTTTTCACATACTTTGAAAGAGACTGGGCCAATACCAAATATCAACATAAGGAAAACAATTTCTGATGACAATTTCTAATTTAAATCCTGTCAGGAACCTATATATACAGTACAATGCTTGTTCGTGTAGTTAATATGATGCATGAAAGACAAGTCACGTGACCTGCATTCTCTTTGCTTTTTTCAGCAAATTTCTCCATATCTTTTCATGTCTCATATGTAACACAAAAAGAATCAAAATGCCATTTATCAGTGGGAGGTCAGTTAGAAAGAGGGTCTGCTTGTTCTCCTTGGCAACCCAATGCTCTCAACGTTGCCATGACGTCAACATGTTGCCATGACGACAGGGCCATGTCGCAATAAGGTGACACATTTGAAGGCCTGAGAGAGAACAATGGTGCAGAGGTAAACAGAGTGATTTACATCTGAAGTAAAGAATCAAACTCATTGACTGACATCAGCCTCCATTACCTGCTCAGCAACTCAGATCCATACTGCACACACATCTAGAAGCTTTCATTGCCAATGTGTGTGCCTGCTTCTCAGAGGAAATATGGGTAATATATTACACAACTCAGACCTACGACAATTCATGTGGTAGCAGATTCTCACTGAGATTTAAAGCACTGAAGGCCATGTTTGGCAAGCCTACAAATTATCCTCAGAGAAATCTCCCACCTGATGCAAAGAAATGCATCTTAAGAACGCCGCCTACAGCACCTCAAAACAATGGTGACCAAGAGCGATAGAAAAGTTAACCCGACCAGCCATCCAGTAAAACTGACTGAAAGAGGAATGATGTGAGACAGAAGACAAAAGAGAGGAAGCAATGCTCTTTATTTAGAAAACCCACTCTGTTCTGCATACCTGGGTATGTACTCCAGCCATCTTGCTGAAGGGCATGGTCAGGTTTGGTGCTGCAGTTGTGGTCACTGGTCTGATGAAGGGGGCTTTGTTGCGGTTGACCGAATCATATGTACCTGGGCGTGACCGGCACACATCCATGATGTGGAAACATGATTTCACACTAGAGATCAAAAGACAGAACGGGGAGGTGAATGATGAGAACAGAACAGACAGTGACTTAATACAATTGCTTATCTGTGACCTTATGGATTTGATCAAACTACTTATTCTCCAGTGCACACCAGGGATACCTCCAAACAAACCATCAGTGCCATCAAAACAGTTGTGCGAACAAGTCCATCAGACGTAGAGTCTCACTTAAGCAACCTAATATATAATGCAATACTTTTTTTTTTAACTACCGAGTAATATTCTAATTTATTTAAAGTCATCTTACTTACACATGATTCATAATTACTTTCAAGTAATGCTACCAACACTGCTCATAAGCTTTAGATGGGCTTAATTTGTTTAGTAGCCTTAGAATAAATATTATCACTCCCTCCTGAAACAAATCATAACGAATGGTGTAGTGCTTTGTGTACACTTAAAGTCTAAGAGACAGAGACAGGGCACTGAGGTCCTGTACTGTTGGATTAATAAATGCTTCTCACTGGTTACTGTGGGGGAAGTCCAACAGATGTTGCATTGTGACAAAGGGATGACTGAGTGCTTCACTAGGGGCAATCCTCTTCTCTGCATCGATCAACAACATCTTCTTCAGCAGGCTCACAAACTCTCCACGATCCACCTTCTCCGCCAACAAATCACTGCCTTCAAGATTCATCACTAAATTCACCTTAAGAGATAAACACAAACAGATGCAATTTCAACGTCAATGAACAGACAGTCATCAAAACAATAATTAAGTTTGACGGCAGGAGGCACAGATAACATTTCCAGTGTTGGTTGAGAAAATGAATAGATCAGATAAGCTTGTAGTCTTGATGCAAATCAAATGCAGAATTTGTCCCTTTTTTTATGAATGTCCCACAAATTTCTTTGCAGTGACACAATAACACATTTACTGTAATTCTTTGCATGGGATTTCCCACTTAGCAACAGGAACAGGTGAACTGCTGATAAAGGTCAAGATAGACAAGCCTGAGCTGAGCTCTGCTGTGTAAATGGGGTTTTCCACAAGGGTAAACGTACATGCGCTATGTCATCCAAACAGCTGAAAATGTACTTTCTGGCTTCTTTTGATTTCATCCCTGTCTCAGTTTCATGTTCCTCTGTGGACTGAAAACACAGAAAAAGAGAAATAAACTGAAAAATGTATATTTTATTCCTTTAAACATTTTGAAATCAGCAATAAATGACTGAGGAAGAAAAGGTGTTTTATCTACAGTCTGGAGAAGAGGAGTGACGATGTAGTTCGGGTCTCACTTTTAATCTCCATGCCGCGTAAGGGGAATCCGACTCCCGACAAAAGAACCGAGACGTCTTTGTCCCCACATTCAACAAATGCTCTCCTGGTAACCCCTGCGTCTGAGAAATGTAGCGAATCTGAGAAAGAAAGAGGAGAAAGCAGGCACAGTGAGCAAAGAATGAGCCAATGAAACTGAAAAAGAACTTAAAGGGAAAGTTTTCTTGATATACCCAGTTTGTACACTGGCGTAGAAATAAACTGGGGATTGAGTTTGCAATCAGCTGTAGAAATTAAGAGGAGAATGCAAGTATTATGAACGTACAAGAACATCTGTTTATCGCCGTGCCACAGGCAGACTGCTCCCCAACCCACACATTCCCTCTAGTAAATGCCCTTGTGGAGCACGTAGAAAATTGCTTCATGAGAAAAGTACCCCATAGTTCTTATGGAAGAGTAGGCGCCCTGTGTGTGTACCTAAGAAAACAGGCACACTGACGTCTGTAACAGCGTGGTGTGAAGGGAAACATCCATTAGAGCCACAGTGTCACACAGGGACCAGAGCTGTAATGCAGGCATGCAGGCATTTCAGAACACCCTGTCACCAAACTCCACACCTTTAAACTTGGAACTCTAGGATCCCAGTTCTTGACATGCTTAATGAACAGTGTGGACAATTAGCACAACAGGTATCTTTACTCTTTAAAAAAAACATTATGATAAAGGACAAAAAAAAAAAAAATCAAGATGAGCAGACATAAACCATTTTGCATATACAGACATACCTCTTGCAATAACTAAATAAAAGAGGCAGTCTCTACATAATCTGTGCTGTGCCGTACAAACTAAAATACTTCTGTGAGTCATCCTCTTCTACACCTACTTCACAAATCATATCCAGGGAACTTTTTCAACTTTGAGGCACAGCCATAGTTAATTTACCACCCTAATCAGCTTAAACACACACAAATGGCAATTTTCTCACTGTTGCTTTGAAAAGACAGCAGATATGAATAAGTGCCTGTAACACGACAAATGTAAGCAAAAGGTTTTCAGAAGACAAGGAAAAACAACAATGACCTGAAGACCTGATGAGCTTCATCGAGACACAACTGATGAAACAACTGAGCGAATCTAAAGAACAAACATTTACATTCACGGAGTCGACATGGCAATAACAACCCAAGACCTTTGTTTCGTTTGGGAAAACAAACAGCGACAAGTAAATTCACCACCAGTGTGCAAACAGACAAGTGGCGTCATAAACCCTCAGGACAAGCGTCCGAAAATACATGGACACAAAAATGGGGGTGGAGAACTACAACAACACTGGGAAACGAGCAGTGTTTACCAAGATAAATGTTTTGATTGGCATGTCATCCAGTGTTTGTCAATACTGACTGAGGATAACACGCAGTGCTGAATTATTAACATTCTACTCTCTTGCGTCACTATTCCGTCAGTGTGGGTTAAACCAGTTTAAAAATTCATGGAATACACTCGTCTCTGTGTTACTCTTTTTCTTACTTAGGTTGAAGTTATCAGCTTTGCCTTGGAGGACCTGACTGTACATCACAAGGCAATTCCTCAGAAATGAGTTTGTTGTCTTCTGCACTGCCAAAGGAGTTTCTAAACTGCCACGCGCACCATGGTTTGGACTGTGTTCAATACATACCAAGCTAAGTACAAATGAGACAGGAATGAGAGTACGCCTGCATATGAAAGTGTGTGAATGTGTGGGTGTGTACCCACATGTGAAAGTCAGTTTTGGTCCCTGAGGGCATGAGCTTTTATCACCGGGAGAAATGACTCTGCACTGCATCCATTACTATGGATTAGGCCAGCAAGTCACAACCTGTTTCAAAACACAACAGAAAAAAAGCTACCAAACTGTTTGGAGTTGCCACTTCCCAATCTATCCACTAACAAAACTGTTCTCCCTTCCTCTCTTCCTCCCTCCCTCCCTCCCTCCCTCTTTAGGTCTTATATCTGCTGACTGCATTGCTAAAACACTATAACTATGTTGAGCGAGAGTTCTACATGCCTAAGAGGTGAGGCCCTGCTGCTGGAACACTGACGAAGGCCTGAGATATAAATACATACTGCAGTGTGAGATGGAACAGGGTTCCTACAAGGGGGGAGCATGGGTGAGGAGAGAAAGGCAGTTAATACAGGGGTGAACGGCAATCCATTTCAGCCCCAGGGATCTAACCTTGGCCTGAGGGCTCATCTCACAGCCATGAGAGGAGAGGTTTCCATATGTCAGGGACCCAAAAATACAGGATCAGACTTTGTATTTACAACCCTATCTCACTGCAAGTATGTATCTTGGGATACTTTTTTGCTGAATTGCTAATTACGTGCTACAGGGCCCATTTTGCTGCAGTTTCCAAATTAAACATCCACTGGGGGCACCGTAAATTATTTGCGTCATTGTTTTCATTTAGCCTACTGCCTTGCTCATATTTTACTTTGCTATTCAATTCTGCTGTCAGTCAAGCTAAGCTCAGGCCAAGTTAAGACTGGTAGAAGGGAACTGCAACAACATCAAACCATTTGTGTCACTTAACCAACTAGACAACTGAATGAAAGAAAGGTAAAGGAGATATGCATACCGGTCACTATGTAAGGAAAGGTCGCGCAAATAGCTAATCTAGCCAAACAACCAACAAACAACCTTAGCTTTACTGACAGACAGAACAAAAACCAAAGTAAAATCTGAGCAAGGCAGTAAACTAGATGAAAACAATGATGCAAAAAAACCTATCACAGGCCAGCCACAGGATTTTACAGAACTTTTTATTTATTTAAGTGAAGAACAAAGTTAGTCACGCTATCCCACAACGCTAAAACCAAAGGACTTTCTTCAGCATCCCCGGTGGACGTTTAGCTTGGAAACTGAAGCAATGTATATGTGGGAGTATGTAAATGTGGTTCATAAGAAAGTATCAAAGGGTATGTAATTGTCACAAGACTGGGCTGTGTATTTAATAATATATGCAGAACACGACACAACAGGATTATACCTCAATATCAACACTAGATTTCTGATAGAGGAGTGATTATCTAGAGACACGATGAATTATGAACATCATCACCAGCACATAATCAATTTCAACTAGGGAATTTTACACATTTCTTTTACAAAATTACTAGTCTATGCCCACATATTCAGGAACAATTGTATTCAACATGCTACACATGTACATCACTTTAGACATCCCCTAATCCAGTGATTCCCAGCTCCAGTCCTGGGGGTCCACTGTCCTGCATGTCTTTGTTTTAACTCGGGACTGACGCACCTGATTCCACTCATCCATTAATCATCGAGCCCTTAATTAGCTCAATTGACTGTGATAATGAAAAGTTAAAACAAAGACGTGCAGGACTGTGGGCCCCCAGGACTGGAGTTGAGAATCACTATCCTAATCTATACCTCTCCATCAGATTTTACAGGTGGTTTTTACTCAGAAGAGTTTCGCTCTGGATGTCTCAAATGTTCCTTCGGTACTTTCGGATCAGTCCATGCAAAAGCACATTCAATATTTCTAGTGCACGGGTAAATTCTAATCTCTTTCGAAGGTGCTGAGTTATCCCTCAAGTGTTGGGCTGCTGGTGAAGAAGGGAGGCATGGAAAATTACGCTGGGCTGTAAAAATATTTCGGCGCCACTGCAGTGGGCTTAAGAGGGCTTAACAATATGATGTGCTTTGATATATGGACTGAGGGTTTGCGTCTGGCTGGCAGACTTGGGTGCCAACTGCTCCCCATCCTTCAAAAACCTTCCAGCTGCGTTTCCCGCACTGGTGTGGTGGGATCCATCACATCCTCGGCCAAATCTCTAAAACCAATTCTCAAAGTCGCCCCCCGCCCCCATGAGGCTGTGCCAGGGTCTCCACTCCCTTCCCCAGAAACAGTGTGCTAATCTGGGTCTGTTGCTGCCCGTGACTCCCCTCCTGCAGTCTCTCCTGGGAGCCCAGAAGGAGAGGAGGGGCCAAAGCAAATCAGCAATGCTGGAACAGAACTAATAAATAGCAGGCACCCATAGACATACATAGTAGGCATATATGCTACAAACACCCACACGCCAGGAAGCTCATGCCATGTTAATTCCTTTACGGGTTGTTTGGGCCCGGGAGCACATTCCACAGGCCAGTGCGCATTGCATGACATAGTGTGGAGAGAAAATGCAAAAGCACTCACAACAAATACAGACATGAGAACAGGAGAGGCATTCAGGTATATTAGAGGCCACAGCGTTTCAGTGACACAGAGATATAATCAACTTTACAGCCTGAAGTAAATTTATTTGTAACGCATTAGAAGGCCATCACAATACATTATACAATCCTTTCAAACACCATACTGTATTTTTGTAAAGAGAGGGTTTGGGCTGTGTGAATTAAACAAATGACGACACATTGTATTTATGAGCTTTATGGGATGTTTCACTTAAGGTTTACAAAAGTCCAAGGAGAGAGAAGAAAATTATCCATAAGATAACTAGTATTAGCCACCAGAGAGAGACAGTTACCTGATCGTACTCCAGCGCCCCAGGGTAGAGGGGCCAGCCCAGGAAGAGCTCAGCTATCACACAGCCCAGTGACCACATGTCTATAGCTTCACAAAACGGCAGCCCCAAAATGATCTCTGGAGCCCTGTGAAAGAAAAAAAACACAAAGAGAACGGTGGTTAACTCCACAATCTTCTAGCGACTGTCCATTAATCATTTGATACTATAGGTCCTGGAATAATTAGGAAAAACAACACAATAAAATATGAGAAAAGGTAAAGATAACAAACTGAGTCAGTAATCCTCACACATACTATGACAGCCATATTCTGGTATATGCGCAGCTCATATAATGTAAAGTGATAGATTCAATAACTTTAGACGCAACATGCTACAACACTTTACTTGAGATCCCAACAAAAAAGCCACTTAGTTGGAATCCTCTTGGCAGACTGTCGTAGGCAAATGGAAAAGTACTGAGTCTGCCAGAGGGAGAGGACCTCTCTCAAACACTTCAGCAAACTAACAAATTTACAAGAACACAAGGGTCACTGAGGATTAGGCAAATGGGTCTGTGATTGTGGTTGGGTTTGCTCATAATGTTAATGTTAAACTGTTAGAGCAACCCCGTGTTGTGGGTTACCAGGTCACTCAGATTCATCACAGTGCCCAGGCTTCATTTATGCATTACTGCCACACAGGAACATCTGGCTGCTTAGCAACAGATACCACGGTGATCCCATTGAGCAGCATTACCGGTGCTACACGTGAGGCAGGCAGTGACGCACCCACGTCAGCGCTTATTTCAGTAAGTCAGTCTGACAGCTTACCATTACTCAGGTTACACACTTCTTATGTTACTGCTGTTATACAGGCAGCACAAACACTGCAGGGCCTCCATTACTGAAAACGCAGGTCCCTGAATTAGATCCTAATAAAAACACAGGTACACAAACAAGCTGCTTCTCACTGCTGTGACTCATTCAAGAGGATACTAACAATAATGCCACGTAACGTCAACCCCAGGTTATTCACTAACATAACACAAAGAGACCAACAGCGGGTCTTCAGTCCTCTGCAGCAGTAGCCATCAGTCTACTCCTTGTCAACAGGCAAGAAGGATTTCACCATGTCATGGCTCATTATATTTCCACAGGAGTCTTAAAAAGCATGGCAACGAAAATGTCATCTACCAGGAGTCATTACACAGAGTGATAAAAATGGCTTGAGTGTTTAACCCAAGAGCCAGCAGGGGTATTTTGAGCGCACATTTTCAGAAAGAAATATCTTTGTAACACAAATATAAAAATCTACAAATCAAGACACCAAGCAAGAACTGACAAAGTAACTGACTTGGTTTCGATTAAGTTCTTTCCTTTCTAATTACAGATTCATGTACGCTTTTTTTTCTTCATTTTTTACAATGATTAAAATGGATATACAGAATCTAAGAATATAATGTGAGCACAATATTAAACAATGTTACCATGACTTCCACCCATTACGTACTTACATATATACATAAACCAATAAATAAGATAAAACTCATTATTCTCCTATTTATCAGCCATACTCAAAGGGAGACTATGACAGTCTGCCAAATAGGGCAGCAACTGACGAGCAAAAATACATCCACAAAAAAAGAAAAAAGAAAAAAAAAAGACTAATTACTGTTTCGAAATTCAGACTACCATGTGCGGTGAGTTAAGGCTATATTCTGCAGCCACAATTGTTCAACTATCCCTGTGACATTAAAATACCACAGAGTTTCACAGAGCTTGGCCATTAACACTACTGAGTGGGAGTGTCAGACAGCGTACCTTTCACATAACTTTCTCTCTTCATGTGCTAAGGAAAAGTAACTAAAGAGCCAGCGTACATCATGTAGAAAGCAATCGCAGTACAAAATGAATAAGTAATTAATAAACAATGGCACATCTGCACATTAATGTGAAATAGTCTCATATAATTCTCTCTGACTCCACATAGCATTTTTGTCTAACAAATAACAGACAAATAACACAATTTAATACTAGTATGAAAGACTTTATTAAATGGATGTTTGTTGTACAAACACTGCTAAACCATACTTATGTGTGTTGTAACCCAGAGAGACACAAAACTAAACCTCTTAAGAACATAGTTTGAGTGGGCTATTAAAAACTTAAATCATCAAATGATGCTCCCTTCACTGATGAACTCCTGATGGCATTATGATGCTTCTTGAGAATA
The DNA here is from genome assembly GCF_902362185.1 of Chanos chanos. Classification (NCBI taxonomy): domain Eukaryota; kingdom Metazoa; phylum Chordata; class Actinopteri; order Gonorynchiformes; family Chanidae; genus Chanos; species Chanos chanos. Next base: position 13,500,998 of record NC_044496.1, read on the forward strand.
TGTTTCAATCCAAGAAGATTTGATGTTTCAGGAACTTTCAGGTTTTTCACTCTAGACAGTGAACGGACTAGATAATGAACGGTTCCACAGACTAGTCATGGTGATCTCCTTTTAAACGGCTAGGGGTGTTAAGGAACGATTTAGTATTTCTGAGAGCTGAAAAGGTCCTCAGGTGGTAGTGGTCTCTAGAAAAAAAAAAAGGACTCCATTGGCTACTTTAAAATCTACATTCCCCAAAGAATGCTTTTCCTCTCAGCTGAGCACAACATGAGGCCACCATTCATATTTACCTGTTTCAGAAGAGCTTTAGGTTCACTTCTAACCACATTAGCAAGTGATGACACAAATAAAAAAAATAGACTGTCAAGTCTGGCAATCAGTAAGCAAGTGTGAAAAAGGCAATCTGTCTCATCTCGTGTATATTTTGTGGAAATAACATTTCTATGATGACGTGCATTCTTCCTCGCCCTTCTTAACCACCTTCAAATCTTTATTTCCATCCCAAGAACATGACTGGGCTGAAAAGAGAACTCTGTTCGCCTGCTCACCACAGCTACACCCAAGCAGGCAAAAAAAGAGATTCCCAAACACTCCATATGCCAACAGTGACTACGACTTCAAATAAATAAATAAATAAAGAAATAATGTATTTTATCAACTGACGGTTGATAATGGTTAAGCACATGATCTTTGTTGGGAAAAAATAACTTGAAGAGTTTACCCTGAGCATCAATATTATATGTTTGAACTAAAGTTTTTTAAGGTATGCTGTTAAACACTGTTACGATAAACACGTGTTGAAATCAACTGCATTCTGCATTTCTCAAGGATCCAGGCCACACCGGTGATGCAAGCTGCTGCATGCAGACAGAACACACACTTATATGAGTGTAGGGTGAAGAAGAACGAGACAGCCTGAGAGATCATTTAAACAACGATGTTGTTTCAGACTGTGTTGTATTTAAAGCCACAATTCAACCATGCATTCACCATGCCGTCCTCTATTGTCTACCACCTACTATCACTCGTACAGTGAGTCATCAGACAACTAGAACTATTAACCTGTCTTAAGCACTGATCCAAGCCTGGGCTAGTGGACTCTCACTCATCTTCCTATAAACACCTTTACTGGGCTGCCAATTATATCATACAGGTCTTGAATCAGCCTTTAGAAAAGCTTTTAACAATACGCTTGTGTTAAAAGTGAAGGAATCCACGGTAAGGTTTTAACTAAACCACTGTCACACTGCCACACATCAAACTTGTAAGGTAATTCTTTTATATTATTTGTTATCTGAACCACAGTTTAAATATACTTCAAAGTAATCAAGGTAACTGCACGGAATTTCACAACAAAGAAAATCCCATTTTATTTCTAAAAAGCTTTGAGCAAAATGTGATGGTCTCCATGGAAATTGCAGAGACCAATGGCCTTTCAATCTAAGTGTGAAGATACTGCAAGGACCTGACTCCTTCAGTAATGACAATCACAGTCTAAGGTGATATGTGCCATAAGCCAGCTGTAGCACAAAGCCTATTGTCAGGTAGTATTTCATTGTATGCATGGTGAAACTGAATGAAACTTGAATATTATGCAGAACATAGCCCCCCAGTAGGGAATTTCCAAAACTGCTGTGCTCAAATTTAAGTTAGGATTACTGTGGAAGGTAAGGGAGCAGTGCATCTTCAAAAAGTTACTCAAAGTCACAAAGATTTTCATGCAGCTCTGCACAAAATACACATACAGCTATTGTCATATAGTTATTCTCTAAACACTGCATTAGTAGGCAGTGGAATTTCAGTAGTTTGAAGAATTAGTAGTTTCAATGTCTACTTAAAATTCCAAACCTGGAAAATTTCTCAGCAGGAGCCGATTCACGAAGCAGGATCAGACTTCATGCAAATTTATTTAATATTTTAAGGATGTGAATTGTATTTTCTCCAAGGAAATGCACCGAATACTATCTGTGCTGTAACACTACGTGAGTTGCCAGCAGCAAGTTACAAAATCAAACCATTCCCACTGAGCACATGATTTCTAAAAACAAAAGAAGTGCAACATCAGAACAAAGAACTGCAAAGTCGTAAACTAAAAGCGCTGGCGAAAATTGATCCTGCATACCTCTAATATGGGTTAAAGCCAGCAAACAGAGGCAAAGTGCTGAGCGTAGCATTGGCGCCCTATGGTGTCAAAATGAGAGGACAGGCAATGCGCCCAGACCCTGGGCCTGAACAGAAATACTTTTCAACATGAGCCACAACCCAATGTGAGTATGCTACACGGTGCACTAAGTAGCAGCTGTCTGTGAGGTAACTTGGTGATATATTTTAGTACTTGATGTTCTAAAACTCTGCAGTGCTGCTTACTTACCAAAGCCACAGAGGCTCCTGCTCTACTCTCACTAAAACCTTGTACATTCCAGGAATCCAAAGTACACAAAACTCCATAAAGAATTTAGAAAAGGACACAGAAGTGAAGCTTTTTCCTCACCATTCTAACACATTTCTAAAATCATGTACATATGTACATACACAGCTTATTGTACATAGTGGAAAAACAGGTAAAAACTGCTGTCAAACCACCACACAAAGGCATAAGGATGAATGCTCAAACTTTTCCTAAACATTAACCTGGGAGAGACAGAGCAACAGAATTAACAATGGCCCAGCTTCCTGTTCCGAGTGCTAAGCACTCTTTAATAGCAAGACACACACAGAGACAAAAGGTGATGAGGGACATACAGTGAAGTAACAGCAAAAGTGTCTGAACCTGTGTCGCAACAAGAATTGCAAAACTTTACCAAATTGCAATATAATTTTGAATGGCTTTTAGAATGCCTTATTATTATTTTCATCTTTTGGTCAACTACAAATATATAGTGAAAGCAAAAAAGATTCTGATGATTAAAAAAAAAATAATAAACAAGTCCAAAGAAACTGCGCAAAGCTTAATTAGGCAGGAACATGACACAATGATAACGTTAAAACCTCAAGAAATACCACTTCCGTTTTACTTAAAAAAAAAACAAAAAAAAACACATAATGACATTTCAATCCCTTCCCTCTTTCTCAGAAACTTGCCCAAGAAATAGAAATTACTCAAAATCTCAACAGTGTTCAGTCCACTGATAAACTGCACCACAAAGCAAAGAGGGTGAACCTCCTTTTCCTCTGAAAGAAACTGCCCAAGCCATACCTTTCAGGAATTGTGCTTAATAAGCTTATGAAAGTCAACAACTCTCATCTGATGTGGGTTGTTACCCTCAAAATGAAACAATGACAAACATTCACTGTGGTGAAAGTAAGTATATTTGTACGACACAACAAAGGACCAGACAGATAGATTTAGTCCCAAAATGGAACAACTTCAGCAAGCAATAGTAGAGCTGTCGCCTTCTCCTCCCTCTTTAGGTTCCTCACAACATCCTTAACCGGTTATTATCCTGTTAAAAGACCACATATAGCTGAGGCCATCCTGTTCAATGTGACAGCCCAGACTTTTTTTTCCCCATAGTGAAAAATAACTCCATTAAAATCTGTGCTGACTATTACCAAGAACAACTTAATTACTTTGTTTTTCATTCTGTCATTCACATGTAATGTAACCATGTGGTACATTTTGCCAGGGTAGATGTTCTTGGGAACCATTGCCAAGGGAACCAGCACCTCTCAATTTACAGTATAATGGAACCAAGAACCTTCGGCTTGGTGGGTTAGGGGCCTAACTCCAGGAACCAGAGGGTTGTTGGTTTGAATCTTAGTGCTAATACGTGCTTTAACAGGACGTTCAACCTGGAGTTGCTCTAGGGGTGTTGGAACATGGCTAAGTCTGTGTCAGCTCCTCTCTCCTCCTCAGCATGGTGGCCTTGCAAAAGAGCAAGCATGATCAATGACTCCTAAATGGTCAAAAATAATAAGCAAATAAACAGTGGCGTGCAACCGCAAATTTCCATTTAATTTCAGTGGCACGGAGAATGATTTTGAAGGACTGTATGACGACACACACACACACACAAAAAAGAAGCTTGCTGTGGACATCTCAAAATCAATTATGGGCATTTATGATCCGCTGTATGTTCTGAGTTAGTGCAGGTTCAATAGACACCTAACAACAAGGTTTAAAAGATGTGACATGATGGAGTCTACGATCATTAATCGAGTCTGACAAATGTGAATTTCTGGTAATAAATGACTGTCTGGCAATTAATATCTATCTTTTTTTACTCTAAACCATCAAAATCATGACTTTCTAGTATCTTAGCTGTACCCCTCCTAACATTACATTCTTATCCAGTTTTAAACTCTTAACACGGCACTTAAACGGAAGATAACAGAGGAAGACTGCGTCAAACACAAAAGGGAAGGGGAAGCATTAACAAACAATTCAGGTGTTAAAAATAAAGGTCACATTCTTTAACAAAATAAAATAGGTTCAGAGATAAATCTGCCTTGTTCTGCTGTAGGACATAACTGGATTGGCTTTGTTCACTCTGTTGCCAGTCAGGCAAGTTACAAAGCAAATCCTAATGAATGATTGATGGGGCTGGGTTTCACACTGAAATACAGTGCCTGCACAAAGACGCAAACCCTATGGCCATTCAACAAAACGTGGTTAAGGAAATCCACAGCAGTTTCAGAGAGGAAATAATCTCTGGCAGAAACAAGTGCAAAAACAGAACAGAAACAATGTCATTCTTAATCTCTCTCCAATATTGACAACCATGCTGATCCACCAAGCCAGGAATATGCCTGGCTTTGCTCTGGTCCTGTGTTCAGAGGCATCATGTCATAAGAAAGAAAACTTGGATCCATCATACAAATGTTACCAGCACTAAAACAACAAAGTAAAAAGATAACAACTCTCCTACTTGAAAATTTACAGAAACTTGGGATGGGGACAGAAATCTTTAGTACTATTGATTTTTACTTAAAGGACGGGAAACGTGGATTCACAGGGGAAAATAAAAAGGACAGTGAAAATTTGAATTGAAAATAAAGCCAGTACTGAAACTGGTTTACAATGCTTGCTCAAATTCAATAGGCTGGTAGTGCACAAACTTTTTTTCAGTAGCAGACTCCCTCTATTCCCCTTTACAAAAGCAAATACTAAATAGCTGACGATGGAAGACGCTGACCTTGAACAAGTGCTGGTGTGATCTCTCTAACATTTCACCCTGCCTTATTTCAGTCCGACTGCCAGAGCACTTCACCATCTATAGAAGTCAAACAGTGCTGGCCATCCTCCCATCAGCTAATTTTAGGCAGCACTCTCCACCCCTAAGCCACTTCATATGTTTGGGTATTACACTCAGTGGATAAGCAGCAACAGCGGCAGGCGAAGATCACTATCATATCACATGGTGGGGGTTTGGGGTCAGGCGGGAGGGCTCCATGAAATTCTGAGGGTTTTCTCAAGGCCAGAATCAAGTTAAGGCTTTTCCCACTCTAAGTCCCAAAGCTGTTGCCATTATGACCTAGGCTAAATGTGTAATCAACTGCAAGCTTCCGGTCCCCTCAACAGGATACTACAGGCCACCGGGTCACTGAGTCAAAAATGGATCGCACTTAATCAAAAAATAAAAGGACATGTAGCTGTGGAGATGACATAACCACATAGTGAATAATTATCATTTTCTTTTTCATCTTAGGCCTACTCTTTTCAGAACTTGAAATAAACTGATTTTACAGCTGAAAATGTCACTTAAAGTCATAGGATTGGTTTTTGAGAGAGAAAACAGAATGCTGGGCAGTTCTGCTCAGATCAGACGAAACATTTTGGCAAGACTTAATTTACACCCTCAAAATCAGACCACAATACAACTTCCACTCCTTTTAAAATGACACAACACTGACGCAATTATGAATATTTACAAACTATGACATTCGGTCAATCAAAATCACACCTGAATGATTTTAAAGGTAGTACCATCCTTTTCACTCTCTCTGCTTTTTGCTTCATTCAGGCAATGCACTTCACAAAGTCTACAAGCAGGAGTATGAGAGTATAGTTTGTGCTGTTAAGAATCTGAGCAGAGTAACAAGAATTCTGTCGAACTTCGGAGAAGGGCAGTTTAAAGTAAGTAGCCCTATTTAGAGCTGTGAGGGAGTGTGAGAGAGCATATTTACGGTCAAACACAGAAATTTCAGAATTCTGAATTTAGACTAAATAACAGGAACATGCAATCGTTGTTCTAAGACACAGATCAGTTAAGTTTCTTAGAAAGACTCTATCTAAATGATAAAGCACACACCGAAACTCTGTGATGCCAAACCTTTATTCTGCCATAAATTTCAATTAATCTTACTCCGAATAGGAACACGAGACACTTGAGCATTAATGTGGTACAGAAAGAATCTCAGAGGAACATTTCAAAACAGCAAACACCAAAGATTTGTTTGGGATACAAATGAGTGGCAGAGGTCAGGTATTCTAAACAATGTGTGACAAAACATCAAGAAGCCTATATGGGACAATGTTTTGTGTTTTACAACATCATGGCATTTCAAAAGCCAAAGAGGCATGAAAATGACCACTCCATTGTAAAGACAAAAAAAAGGTGATGAACATGCTGGTGGGAAATGGATGTTATATAGGAAACAGCTGAGACAGATTGTAACCCGACACTGGATTAATCTTCTAGACAGTATCTGAGGGTTTATATGGATTAGACATTTGCACAAACAGGACTGGAAAACGGAGACCCACAGAAACATTTTGGCTTTCCTAGGCATTTAACATTGTCAGGTAAAAGTGAAAAAAATCCTTTTAAATGTGAAGCACCTCTTGAACCTCACTTGTAACTCACTCACCTTTAGCCCATACATGCGAAAGGACATCTCCAGACTGCCTGCATCTATCATCTTCATGCAAAATTGCAGTTTCTGCAGAACACTAAGCCAATTTTTTTTCCCATTAATAGGCTGAATTCAATGCAGAAACGTTTAGGTGGGAATGGACTAAAATCTGCCCACACTCGCCAACGCTACCTCAACACCAGAAGCAATAACCCCTCCTCAAACAAGCACAGAGAGGCAACTACTGAAGAGTGGCATTTCGCATCTATGACACTGTGTGTCCTTGTTAGTACAGGGGTGTCAGGCAAGATTTGGCATAGCCTTACTGCACCCATTTCGGTTCATCACTGTGGGTGCATATGATGTTGTGCACTGCAGGAAGACACAGTGACTAAGTAGTTTGTGGCTTGTGACAAGTGTTGGCAGGAGGAATTAAAGCAATCTAATCAAAAAATGTTACAACAGTGACACAAATGCTCATAAACTAGGTGTACACACTAGTTGCATACCCTCTCCCAATGTAAGAATAACCAAAAGGGAGGTAGAGAGCATTTAAAGAGGAGGCTGAAATTAACCAATGCTAAAGCAGCTGGCAGCTGTCACAATGTAGCTTCAAAACTGGAGAGAAAGGAGGTTCGTGGCTTTGAGAAAAGATCTCAAAATTCAACTGCATGACAACAGTCTGAGAGATTTGAAACAAACAACTCACATCAGAGAGGATTTGCTATGGTCATTTTGATCAGCAAAACCACACAGGGAATGCAAGAACATGAAACTTGCAAATTAAAAGACGATCTGACATGTTTTTCAGTACTGGAAGTTTGTCACGTATGAGCACCTATGAAGAGCTTTCTTTTTTTTTTATCTAAACAGAAGGAGACAACATCATATGCTGTCTTTATCATTTAATTTTAAGAGGTCAGTAGTTTTAAGTAAAGGAAAACAGACTATTAATTGGAAACAAGTACACAAACTCCAGCAGCAATGAGTACTTCAGCCCTCATGATGCTGTAAGTCCTATACTCTGAGCCAACAAATGTTTGTTCGAAAATAGCCCGACACAGAGCATCAAAGCAGATTCATTTACAGAGCAGTGACTGGTTCCCTTTTTTAAAGCTTACAAAAAGATTTTAAATCTCGAAAATCAGAGTCAAACGTAACAGTCATACTTCATAAGCCAAAGACTATCTCTGAGGCAATGAAAAAAAAATTTCGGCCACGACCATTATCAAGATCCACATGGAACAACTTGCAGAGGCATTTTAATGCATGTAAAGTAATCTGATAGGCCTAAGTGACCAGATGTACACAGGCATCTTGAAAAATGAACTCATAGTGAATGAGAATTATGTGTCAATTTTACTTGCTCCCCTTAATTATGAACAAAACAGGCTACTTAATTAAATGTTTCAGTGGCTCACAAACCAAAAGAAAAAAATCCCTGTTGTTATTGCCTTAAACACATCTGAATTCCAAGGATGATGGCTTCTGAAGGGCAACTTAAAAGAAAAACTTTTGGTTTTTTTGGGAAACGTCTTTTTTTATTTGAGGAAGCAGCTTTTATGACTTGAAACAAAAAAAAATGTCAATGTGCTGTATCCAAACGGGAAGTGAGCTCTGCATGCCTGTGGCTCCTGTAAATGCCCTAATCAAACTGAAACTTCTTCTGTCAAGTGGAGACAAAAACACTGAAGTAGGTCATTTCTGGTAGTTATGTAACAATAATTATAATTTCAGACCTGGGCTTTTTAACACAAAGAAAAACCAGCCATTCATATAAAGCTGCCAAAAGTAATTCTTCATGTCAGTTTTCCATTTGCCAGTCCAACAGCACAACAGGCAGGCGTTTCTTTAACAAAAACAAGACTATAGAGCTAAAACAACCATATTTAGGACATACAAAAGAAGCTTCGTAAAACACAGATCAAATGCTAACATGCTTTTTCTCTGTGAAGTTAAGACCGAACATACAAGCTTCCTACCCGTGATGTTTTTCAAGGGGAAAAAAAAGAAGAATTATGCCTAACTCATGTTATAAGAGATTCTTATCAGATCCATACAGAACATCTAGTTCTGGACAAGACAAACAATTTTGCTAACAATGACGATTCACATTTTTTAGACTCAAGCCAGCAGCTATTGATGTTTTTAGGCCATTGTACAGGCTCTGTTTTCAGAACCCTATTTCCTTTCCCATACTAGGGGTATATAAATGGTTTACCCCCTGCCAATAACTCTGTGGGTTCACATACCTTGGCTGGGTTGGTATGTGGCTCTTGAATAGACAGGATGTTGTTTATTTCCTTGCCGGTAATTCCACAAAAGTAAGTGCTTTATTTTGCATGATACACAGAAAATTAAAGTAAATACCTATCTTCAGATGCACATATTCTGTCCAGTAGAGTTTGTTTTGGCTGAACCATGATCTTTCAAATATTCTATGGAAAATATATTCAAAATTTACAATGGATAGACTATCCAAACCAAATAGGAACCAACCAAAGTTTACCTTCACAGATGAAATCACAAGACCTGTTCCACACTGAGGTCAAGGGAATATGCCGAACTTTAAACTCCAAGCATTCCAAGTACCACTTTCAAAGCGTCAGTCATGTTTTGCCTACCTGTAGTACCGTGACTGGAGATATGTAGAGCACACCGCTTTGGAGACATGGCTGGCTGAACCAAAGTCTATAACTTTGACCCGGTAGGGCTGCCTAACAGGGTCCACCAGCATGATGTTTTCAGGCTTCAAATCAGCATGAATCAAACCCATGGCCTTAAGCTTCTTCAGAGCAGTGGCAACCTGCTGCAAAATGGGTCGTATCACTTTCAGCGGCAGCGGACTGAACTTGTTTTGCTTGAGGAAATCATACAGATTCTGTTCCAGCATCTCAAACACCAAGCAGGTGTGGCTGCGGTGCTGGAAGCACTCAAAAGCCCGCACCAAGTTGTGCTCATCCGCGTTCTCTCCACTCAAACGGGCTAGGATGCCCACCTCAATCTGGCCCTGCCGTGCATACGATGGGTGGTTCTTTAAGATCTTCACCGCCACAACCTCACTCGTGCCTCGTTTCCAGCACTTAACTACCTGGCCAAAGGTGCCACGACCCAGGAAGTCCAGTACCTCATAGGTATTCTTCATGGAACACAGCACCTCATGCTGCACTAATTGATAGTCCCCGTCAGCACCCCCTACCCCTCCTCCTTGTTTTGAGGGTCCTCCTCCCACCGTTGCTGGCACAGCGACCGGCGGGTTCCCCACATTGGTTTGCAACATTGCAGGCAACATAGACAGGTCCTCCACTATCTGCATGGCGCTCCCCAGGTTCTCAAGCTCCTCGCTCTTACGTTTCAGGCCGCATCGCTGAGAGCTATCGGCCGAGTTCAAACCTCCACAATCTTCCTTGTCCCCTTCGTCCTCTCCACTCGCTCCTTCGCTTTTACCACCTTCTCCCTCTCCTCCTCCTCCTCTACTGCCACTTCCCTCTCCCCTGCCCCCTCTGGTTGCCCCTGTAGCTCCACCGCTGCTCCCCCTGCCTTTGTCCTGTAGCTCTTGCCCCTTACCCTGTGAGGGGACAACCCCTACTTGGGGCTGTGGTGCTGCGGGTGGTGGCTGACGCTGCACACCTCTCACAGCAACTGTCTGTAACGAAAAGTCCTGTCCACAGCGGGTTCTGCTTCCCGCAGAGTCTCGTGTCCGAAGAGAGGGAGCTAGCTTTGTTGGGTGCGCGATGCCAAGGTTTCTACCATTCAAATATGTCCGTGGGTAGGCCCTCTCATGGTAAACACAGTTGCTGGGCTCAACTTTAAGTTTCTTCACACTGCAAAAGGCACTTGTCTGGGTTTGATAAACATGTGGTGGGTAGACCAAGACTTGTGAGGCCATACCTATGAAGAGAAGAGAGAAGGGATTAATGTTCACAACTGACAAATTAACAAACCTTAAATGGTAGGGAATAGCTACAGCAAATTTTATATTATATACGCAGGACATTAGCATATCCACTTATAAACAGAAGTCTTTTTTTGTTGTTTCTCTAAAAAGGAATCATTACAAAATTTGTAATACATTTTTACTGAACCACTATAGAAAAACTGTATCTCCATTATGAAAATCCTTCAGGGTGGAAATAAAACATTCAATCATAAATCCTACCACTAACGTATTTTGCAGGAAGTATCTTCAAGATATCTTTAGTCACTTTCCTGAAGGTATCAAGGTCTGATAGCAGCCTTACATTTTTAACTCAACAATATTTTATACAGAAAATATCATCATACGGCTGTATGCTGCCGTTGGGTTTTTTTTAAATAATCCACACCAAAATGTTGCAAGTGTTTAGAACAGAGTGATTAGATAGATTCTTTCTCATTCATTTTTGATTTCTAAACTTTCTCTACTCCCCTTCCACCAACTGCACTGAAATACCATAAGAGCTTATGTGGGGTTATAGGCTATTCTCCAGGCAGTCCTAGTTATCTAGCTTAAACAAAATAACTACCCCAAATCAGGCCTATGTCAATCAAATGCAAGAAAAACAACAAAAGAAAAGTCACAGGACATCAGGAATACGAGTGCTTGTGTCATTGGTTTAAATTTCGATTGACCGCTACCATGCAAGACTAGCAGGGCGAACACAACAAGTTACCTTTCACAACACATCATGGACCAATGAGTTGAAATCTATGGAAGGCAAACCACAACTTCCACATCACCTCCTCACCATAAGCCCCACTATGGAGAATAGTCCACACGGGTTCAATTGACCTTTCCCTGCTGCTTCCATACATTAACACTCAAACCTCCAAACAGCCAATGTGTCAGTGCAAGTGGTACTGGTCATAAGGAAAGTGAGGCAAAAGAAAAATACTGCATCCACCAGAGACACAGCTTTTGCTGTACTCATCAGAGTCTTCTCAGATTACTTGCTGAAGAAAAGCATGTCTCTATTCTACACCCCCTGTTCAATTTTCTTCCAGATGAGTGATAAAAAAAACATTGCTCTCACAAATATTTTTTTAGTCAAACTATTTTGAAACTGGATGAGCACTGAACATGAAGGTAAAACCCTGTTTCTCTCTGGTTTAGACCTTGCCAACAGAGTGGCCTGGCACACTGACCTTACCCATCCATGTGCCCTTCTGAGGCAGTCGACCCAGTTTCTTTGTTCTGGAGCACATCCAGTAACATTAAAGCAACAAGACACTGTTAGCTCTGGCTCTTTCAGTAAGCAGGCTGTATAGGATGACTGATTCAGCATCTTCATCTGCCTTGTCCGAAGGATTAAAAATGAATATCAGGCTGTCTCTAAGATTTTCACATTCCTGAGAGAAATCTGACCTAACTAATATGGTATAAACAAAGATCAAAAAAGCAATATTTTCAAATAAAAATCTCTCACAGAATATACTGAATGAAGTCATGCCACCTTTTAATGTTATTCAAAGCCATAAACAAAAGAAAAGACTAAAAATCTGATAAGGATGAGGTCAGCTGAAATGGGTTTTTACTACATTTTCATCTCATAAGGGCATTTAAATTAGCCTTTGTCTCAGAACTTTCTTATTCCTTCGGAGATATTACTCCATTTACACCATTTTGAAACAAATGTTCTTGGAATGTGTATGGATAATGCTCAAAACAATGGCAGTCTGCCATTTGAATGGGAGCACTGACAGCGATAGATGGTTCAAATGGACAACCAGCATTTTTCAAAGGGTGATATGATGATCAAACAAATACCCATGGATAACAGCATGTCTAAACATGACCTGTTCCAATGTAATCACTTTCCCTTGATGTCAGTAAAACTTTCTCTTAAGCAAACTGGGGGCATTCGACTTTCAAAATGAGGGGCATGTTTAATAAACATTTTAAGGCTTAATATTTCATGCCATCAACTGCTGAATGAAACAAAAACCTTGAACCATTTGTAATGCATGCTAATGTTGCTAGCAAATTACATCTTTCGTTACAGAAAGTAAATTACCTTTTTTTTTTTTTTAAGTGTGGGACAGCTATCTTAGCTTTCTCTGAAAGGAAAACCACTGTCTAAGACTCTGAAAATGACTGGTTCACACTATGAGTGGAAGACTAGACATTGTCCACTTTTCAATGAAAAAGCATTTTTTGTACTTGAGAGCTACTGTTCCACGAGTCTACTCCAAAGTCAAAGGTTATTAGCATTCATTAGTACACCAAGAAACCTAACAGCTTTGCATTGTTGTGCTGGAGTAAGGACTGCATTCTTTAAGGAGAGAACTGCATATGATCTGAATGGGACAACTTACACACGACAACAAAAGGGGGTTGCTGTTGATGTTACAGATGAGAACTAAACTTCTGTATGAGAAAATGTGTAAATGTGGTGCCGCATGCCTTGTGTAGACACCTATATTGTCTCTTGATCATGGTTTTGCATGATAAGACATTCAATTGTTCAGAGCGTCTGACTTTCAGAGTCAGACGCATTTGATCATTCTTATGGGGATAAAAGTGGACATTTCTCACTGACACCTGTTTAAAAAGAGGGTTAAATAGTTATATTTCAGTGTTAATCCCTCCTAAGCATTCAGTGATCTGTCATGAACATGGTCATAAGACCTTCTCTCAGTGAAAAGGCAGTCACTTTTCTCAGAGGCAAGCAAGGTCTAGTGACACTGACAACACAGAGTCTGCCTAGAAAAATAGAACGGACATTCACAAATAAAGAATCCCAGTCAAGTCAGGGTAGTTGTTATGCAACTGTTCTGTAATCAGCCCATCAATCCTGACTGTGTACTCGACTCGAGTTTAAACACAAACGATGTTGGATTCATCCCATGAGTAACAAGCATGTCGTCATCGAGAACAGAAGTCATGAAGTTCAGATCATTTTATGTAAGAGTCAAAAACACATATAGACTACACCCATAGGGCAGCAATTCAACAGCTCACAAATCTACAGTTCTACCATTCTAGAGAGGGAGGAGGTTGTATTACAACAAATAAAAAACCTCACTCTTCAAATACAGCCTTATTTTCAATTCTGGGACATTTTCAGATATTTTTCTAGAAGTTAAATGTAATGAAACACCACCAACTTGTTGGGTTCAATGAGATTTAACCTCTTTTTTCTGCCCAATATGGAAAGTGTAATCACCCATGATGATCTTGAAAGCTTCTGTCTTGCATGACAGTTAACACAAAGGTGAGTGGTTTGCAGATGGTTTTTCCAATATATGTGAAACACTTTCATTTTAACTCAATGAAAACTAACAGGCGCCTTTACTGGCTATCAGTGGGCAGCAAGTAGGAGAGTGACCCTGGCTGACACACCTGCCAAAAGGAACACAGCCAACTGCATTCCTTCTAACTATCGGCCACAATCTGAGATATTAACCAGGAAACCCAAATACACTGTGTTCCCCTGCACTATCTGACAACCCCTTACCTTGGGGCACTTCAATTCAGTTTTTTTTACATAATATGTGTACAACTACTATCTGCATTTAAAAGAAGAAAATTGCAGTCATGGCATTGGCTGACCTTTCACATATGAGTTAAAAAACACACTACTTTGATGTGAAAGGCAATCTGTCATTCAGCACTAGAAGCTAACCTTTGTATGCTCTACAATACTACCAAGGGGCCATCTGTCTAGAACTGCATTTCAAACATAAAGACATTGTTAAAAAGCCTTTTAAAAAAACTGATGGTAAACTAGGACATCACTTTTTAAATTACCCACATCCTGTCCAAAAAATGACTAGTCTTAGTGAAGAACCTTTAAAAGATTCGTCTTTTTAACAAAGCTAACACAGTGTCAGCTGCAGGGTCCACAATTCATACCACATGAGGACCGACTGCCCGAAACATCTAGGCACAGAGACTCCTTCTATGGAATCACGTTACATGACAGTTCTGAATTCTTTTATCTGCAACAGCTTGAAAGTAATTACGTTCTGATGACCTTCCACTAGCTCCATCTCAGAATCAAACTTAACGGAATACTAAACAGCCCTGGTCCTTGTACCTGTCAGGATTTCAATTGCTTAGGCCTACAAAAAAAAAATATCTTAAGCATAAAGTCTGGGTGCATGTCAATATCAAACAGAGGAACCACTGAAATCCTCTCTAACTGGGCTTAGTCTAGTTCTGTCAGTCCTGCTGCCAGACTGAATTGGAATTTTTGCAGCGTTCTGCATTTCAACAGTTCACCATACCACATAACTAAATGTAAATAATGTGGTAACAGTCAGGATGATATTATTATGCAATCTAGCCTTTAAATTTTGTGTCAATTCATGAGAACACCCAATTCTCTGGGAACCTGTTCAGCTGTTGTGACTGAAGGTAATTGGCCTCTGTGCCCACTGGCCCATTTCAGTTTAACAGCTATGCAAAAAAGAAAAAGACATCCCCTGAAATTTACCATTTTTGATAATACATGACTTCAGCTTTTCATAAGAAATATATTAATCACCACAAATGCTCCAATATGCAAAGCATATGACAAAGAGAAAGCAACATCATGACTTGTGCAATGCAGTAACCCAACAGCAACACATACCTCCACTGGAGATAGGCCTAAATGAGCTTCAAGCAGAGGGCCATGTCATACTATGACCAGTGTCAAGATATTGTTATATTCAGTGCACTCTCTGTGGCATCCCTGGGGTTTTCAGTAATATAACAATCATAGTGCTGCTGCACTTATGGCTGTTGCTAAAGAAGAAATTTACCAGTGCTTGCAAAAGCACCAGTTTTGCAAGCTTTAAAATTTTCCATGAGGCTCATAGCTCCCTCTTCAGTAACTGATAACTGACATCTGCAGAGCTCCAAACAGTACCAGTTTCACCACCACAGCTGCCACACAAATTGTCTACACTGTAAATGTTGTGGATGCTACTTTAAGTAATAGTGTGAATATACATCTTAACTTTTGGATTCACATTTCAAAAATAAAGCAGTCTCACACTTACCAGACATGGGACAATGTCATCTGTAGGGTGAATAAGTCAGTTATAGTCCCTTTTACACAACAGTGGTCTCTGACAGTCAAAAAAACTAGGTAGTTCCGAGTAAAGAGTTAAGATATTAATGTTTTAGCATGTTATGCTGTCTGAGTATACTCTTTAAGCTGCAGTGCACAAATAAAAATGATTTGCTTCACATGTGATTGAGGACATGTATGCTAGTCCCACTCACTTCAACTGACGTGTCTGCTGTGCAGGGCACATATTTACAACGTTACATGTAACTGGGCATTCCAAACACAGAGAAAAGGGGGTGGGGAAGCATTTTTAAAAAGTGTTGAACATAGTCCCTGCCAGTGCCCTAGCTTTCTGTGGTTTTACTGGTGCTATGTTGTAGGCATTTGGGGAAATAATGGGGTACAAAAAAAAAAAAGAATAAACTAAAACAATCAGAAGAGCAGGGGAAAACATCATGTACATGTCCTGGTCTACTTCTCTATTTAGACCTGGGGGGAAAAAACAGACAGAGCGCCTGTTATCTAGAAAAAAATGGAGGATCATTTTCACGAGACACCAGCAGAGTGGCATGTGAGCATGCTCACTTGACTTCAGCATCACAAAGTGCAAGGCAGTGAAGGTTAATAAGTAATAGAGACCGTTGTGCTACTAATTACACAGTGAAATGAAACTGTAAAGAGGGAAAAATTCTTTTTACCTCTGCCAAGGCAAGCCTCAAGGCAATCACTCGATAAAACAAGCCTATGAGCAACTGACATGATTTAGCTATAAAAGGCAAACAGTGATAATAGAAGCAACTGTCTGTCTATTCCATCCTAACACTCAAGTACCTTAAAATGTTGGAAAGACGGTATAAGTAGAATGGTCAAGTATGTAGGCTAGTACTTTATAGTCTGTTGTAGTTCTCAGCAAATGCCACCATTTAGCAAACTACTTAATCAAATATCTCAGTCAAAGGAGCAAGCATAAAGAAAAGACTCCTTGTTCTCCAAACTGATAAATCAATTAAGGCTATGCTTTGCTCTTGATGAGGCTGTGTAAGGATAAACCCTGCTGCACATACACTTAATAATCATCAATAGATAAAAAGGCTTTGAGAAACAAATAGGCTAAACTGTTTCATTTAAATTCACATGATACCGTTTACAGCCTGACAAGAAATGATATGAGCACAATGACCAAAAAAAAAATACTGCAATACATTTGCATTATCAAAAACTTTGCTTGTTGATTCAGAAACTGAGAATCAAAAGGTACAGTCCAACAATACTGAGCTTAAATGTTGCCTAAATTCCAAGCCTTGAGAACTTAAACAGTTCTTGTAGATTAGGAATGCCCCATTAGGGTACATCCCTTTCAACAAAAAGGTCCAAATAGCTAAAGGTGAGTGGACAACTGTAGGGCAAACAGGGGTGGTTTATGTGTCGTGCAGGGGGTCAGTCTGAACTTCAGACTGTGAGGGAATATTAAGCGCACACCAAAGAGTAAGAGAAAGAATGCAGAGCAGTAAAGCAAGAACAGTCATGAATTTGGAAAGTTTTGCAAGTCATGTTAGCACAAGATCACTGTGTGTGATTTTAAGAACTTTTCCAGTAAGCTTGCCATTGATATTGGGAGGTGCTAATAGAGAGATTGAAAAATAGTACTTTATCTCTAGTCACACCTCACTTAGACCTGTCAATTTCCTAATGACTATTAGCAGTGGGAAAAATGGTGGCCTTATCTCAGTATTCAGCTCTGCCGCTATTCTGCTATCGTGTGACTCCGATCAACCCTCTTCTGCGACTGAACGAGCTCACTCTTCAGAAAAACAAACAAACAAACAAAAACAGTTCCTGCAATGTTGTTGAGGAGGTTGTTAGTTGTATCGCACGTCGGTAAGAAAAGTAGGTTTGATACATAGACTCGCTATATATGAAGGCTCAGAAAATGTCTCTAATCACAATCAAAACAGAATGATGTCTTGACGTTTCAGTTGTGTTAATATGCTCTTCCACCTTTGGCCAAACACTTTGGTGACAATCGGTGATTTCGACTGAAACAACTGACATCTGAGCTTTCAGTTAGAGTAAACTGGAAGTAGCGAGCAAGAGGAGTGAAGTGTTTTCAAGTGCTCAGATTTGAATGTCATCAAAATTAATTTATGAACACTAACATCCACCAAACTTAAGACAACTGACTAAGGCTACAACTATTATCTCGACGAACAACATCTGAAGATTTGACAAACTCTGCGAGCTCTGTATGTAACAACGTCTTGTCAGCAACTACTAAATAACTAACCTGACTAATTGTAGCAAATGACTCTCGGTGATGTTCATGTATATCCTCAGTTCTTGCACACTCACCATAACAAGCTGACGTTAGCTTGAATGAGTTGAGAGTGAGGGCTGACATAAGTTTATTGACCTGCCAGTCGCTTGTGCCCATAAAGAGAGTACAACAAGGTTAGTACTTATTTAGACGCTAAATTCAGCACTGTTGTTTGTTTGGTTGAGTAGCGGCGTACAACTATCTTTTCCGGCTAGCATAATGCAGCGATGTTGCCCATTTGTTGACATTAAACTATTCACTACATAGCTGGACAGCAACTGGGAACCAAACTCGTTATTGTAATGCGGAAACGACTTGGACAAGACTTACCTTCATATAGAGTAACAAATGGTAGAATCCAGGGTTTCTCCGAACATGTTATGGACTTATAATGTTCCCATACCATGTAAAATGTGCCTGCACCGCTGCCATCTTGTCCTGGACAACAGGAGGGGAGATCTCGCTCTCGACAACACCACCATCTCCCACGTCTTTAACTTCAGATAACAAGACCATACATAAATTCAGTAAAACATAGTCCAGGGAGTAGGTGTGAGTTTCAAGTTATTCTTTTCGTTGACAGGGCGAATAAGCCCATTTTCTGTAAGGGGATCGGCTCCCCTACAACCCTGACGTTCCACCCTTACTGTCAATTGCGAACATATCCCCTTCTCCCAACTGCGTGAGAAATGTTTGTGAGCTTATGACATAGAGCTAGACAAGAAAAATCGAGCAATGAATAATCAAAGCGCTGAGCGGCCGTGTTATAGGTGGAGCTTCTGCATCGAACAGTTTCGAGAAAGACCATGCAACGCTCAGGATAAACAATGAGATGTGGAATAAAGTAAATGACATGGTATTTTATTTGAACTAATATTATTTTTCTGTCACCAACACTAATAATTTGTACCTCTGCACTTGTGAAGTTGACATAGTTTAGTTTACCTTCAGTAAGTGATCCCCTGTCGAGGATCTACATGAAACACAGAAAAATGAAACACAGAAAATCAAATACCTTATGAAATGTAATCAGTGTAGAATGTATTACTTACATGCACATCTCTTGGTATGCAGTCTAAAAGAGAGGAGAGCTTTTGTTGCACTTTGCTAAACGATTGTAGCTGTGTATGGTAGATAGGAGCTCCAAAAAAGCGCCTGAAAGTAGATTTGCCAAAATCCTCCGTTAAAATGCCGTGCCCAGCCTTATGTAATTTCTCACATTTTCACCATACAGTTGTATATGAATTACTATACTTTCAAGATTTGATGTAGTATCCAAAGAACTAGAGGAAATATTTTGGTGCAGACGTGTGTTGTACAGATTTCATGTTAAACACTCCAGCACATTTTCTGTGTGTGGAAAGTACCTAGTCAGCAGTTAGATACTTATTTTTCTTCATTACTGTTAGACACTCTGTACTTTAATGATGGAAGTTATTTGACAAAGGAGAACTTAACTGATCATTCAAACATGAAATCAGTAAAAACAGTCACATAAAACTTTAAAATGAATGCATGAGAATCGTATTAGCTCATACTACTATGCATGTGTCATTCAGAGCCTATTATAAGAGAATGTTTGTATGCTACCTGTGCATGCAAAATAGTAAATACCATTATGTCGCTTTATTCCAATTCGTAGACAACTATCTAGATTTGCAATCACCAACAGTTATCTTAAACATCGAGGGGAGCGTTTTTTATAGGGACAGGCTCAACATTTTGAAGTGCAGACACAGATGCAGACATCCTGGAGACAAAAGGCTAACCAAACAAGCATCCCAGAAGTCACTTTAAACACATAGCTGCCTGGAACAACCAACTGGAAGTTATTTGAAACTGCATATAACAGGCAACTGTTTGAAAGATGCTAGGATAGACAATGTGTAATTTCAGCTGGTGATACAACAGGTGTGGAATTCTTTCACTCAAGTATAATGTTAACTCCCAGTCTGATGGGAAACATCAATTTTTTTTAATGGAATTCTTTTTGTAAAGTTCTTTGGTATAACATACCTATGTTAAGCCGAAAATGGCAATCAAATTTTTATTTGAACTATTCACTTATTCTCATGGCCTAAAGTGTCACAGGCTGTGTCAGTCATCATATTATCTTTTCAAAGTTCTGTGTAGGAAACATAATCAAAAGGATACATGTTTACAAAGTACTTCCCCTGCAGTCTCTGATTACACACTGGTTGTCTTCTATATGCCAGTCTCATGTCTGGTCGAGTCAGTACAATACTTTCATTCATTCATTCATTGGTTTGTTTGTTCATTTGTTTGTTTGCTGAATGTCTTGCTTAACTGATTGCTTTTGTTTTTCATGAAATTACAACTGAATACAGTTGTAATTATATGGGCCGTATACAGGGCCGTATACAGTCTCGTCCGTGTTTAGTGTATATGACCCTGATATGTCTTGTATTTAAAATCAGAACAGAATTTACTTTATGACTGCTGAATATCTATGTAAATAAAATGAATAAACTATGAGCAAATTCATGTTTTACACGCCTCTGGAGTTTGCATTTACTTTTGCATTCTCATCTGTCGATGCTGGGGGCAAAGGCTGAAAATGACATAACCTGCTGTGTGAAATAGCCTGACAAGAAGACACCAACATGAGCTTGGCATAATGTCCTCAACACGTGTTTGGTAGGGTTACACTTGCACACTGCAGCCAGCTCACCTGTTACAATTAATCATCTGTGAATATTGCACAGTCTGCAGTTATAACAAACCAATAGGAGTGTGTACAGCTTTGTAACAGCACATGTTCTCATCACAAGCTCTGAGCTCTATTGATACAGCCTGTTGGTTTTCCCTGTCTATCAGTTCTGCACTTTGTCTCCATCTACAGCTTATAAAAAGTGCTAGAAATCAGACAGAGCATTAGTTACAGTTATTAGTTATTAGTTTTTTAATTTGTTTGTTTCTTTGTTTGTTTTTCACAGTTTTTTTTTTATCCCATTATTCCAACAAACAATACGCTTAAATCAAGTAACAAAACTACCTTCTGTTGTTCTTAAATGACAAGAGTAATCAGAATTTTACCTTCAAAATGCAAACATCTAAGCCTTGCTCCGTTCTCTAAATAGAGCCATCTCATGTTACCACAGAGTTCAGATGATTACTTGCTGCCATGCAAATTACTGAAATTGTTATGTGTTATCCTTACCAATTACTATCCACAGGAGAAAATGTACTGTAGGATATTTGATCATCATTTCATTACCGCTAAATAAAAGTGTATAAAAGTATAAAGGCAACCTTCAGAATGATCAGAATTTGTTTAAAGTATTCTGTTTCTGTCATTTAAATTGAGCTAGCAAGCAAATTTCTGCACTTATGTACACTTCAGCAAATTTGTAACCAAAGACTTGTCTATTGCTGGACATACAGGTATTTCTAGAAACTGAGAGCGTTTGATGACAAAGTCTCTGTGTTTGGCAGCATTTTTGATACCAGTAATTTGCATTTTAAATGCAGCAATGATTACCCCTCTATACAATTATCTGTTCCATATAATTGTCTGCTGCTGTAATGACCCTATGCATGTTGCACAGCTGTGTGTAGGCTGTATGCAATGAGCTTTTGGCTCCAAAATGACCAGCTCAGCATTTGATGTTTTCAGATGCAGACTCTGTTCTGGAAAACATGTCTGACTGACAGACGTACTGGAAATTATATACTGATAGTGAGTGTAGCTAGAAAGTTATAAAAGAGCAGCTAGAGGAGGTGTACAAAATGTATTCTGAAAATGCAACATATGAGTAATTTCCCTATGATCAAGAAGGATGAGCACTAAAGTCATTCTGAGTATCGATCTAGATTATTCAGACTGTATCAAGAGCTTTTAGCAGATAATCAGTTACTAATCTGAACTGGACTGACATACTTCTCTCTTGCTTCTTCCCTTAAAGCCAGTACTTGTCAGCACATGCATGTATGAAATATGAATGCTTGACAGTTGAAAAAAAAAAAGACAAGCACACTTTTAAACACATGGTGCAAGTTTAGCATGTTGTAATATGGCTGTATTATGGCTCAACAGAAAAAGCAGTGTAGCAGTGTACTGAGTTGAACCTGAAGCAAAAAAAAAAAGTCTTTGTGAAGTCATTGTTCTTTTCAGAGGTACGTCGTTAGATTGGTTTTTAAGGTGCATGCTGCCATCCATCGGTACAACTAAATTTGGCACCTGTAAATGACAGAGAGTAAGTATTCGAGCAGGTAACGTGACAGTTACTAGTGCATGTTTACACTGGTACAAACAAACAGCCAGGGAACATACAAACAAACAAACGAACAAAGCCGTTTATGTGGTATAATGATTTCTACATTCATTTAACGATACACACGAATAAAAACCGGTGTGAAAACCTCTGTAACTGAAAGTGACAAGTAGCTGAAATGTCCAAAACAATTTAAGTAAATACTGGATTTACTGCAAGTAAGCAAAATTAATTAAAAAATACTTTAAAAAAATTTCATTTTAAATTTTTTTAATTTAGGTTAGTTAAAAAAAAAGTTTAAACGGAGTGGAGAGGTTTTGTGCTGTACAGACAGGCTGGCATGACTGAGCGCAATTTATTAAACAATGACTTAAATAAATAGAGCTTGAATCGTCACGCAGTTTTGATCGCGTTGTTGTTCTAAAATGATGGCTACAGCTTAAAGAAATATTATAACATCCACACAGAAATAAAAACAAGTCTAATTTTTACAGTTTGCGTAAAAGGCTAAACTAAAATCAATTCTGAACGGATCCGCTGTTGTAATCGGTGTTATGAAAAAGCTTCCTGAGTGAGAGGAAGTAGTTAGACAATCCGGAGGCCGTCGCCATTTTATGAGCGCGGCTGCAGTCTTCTCCTTGTAGCCACAGACGAAGGGAGTCAGTGAAGCCATGTCTAAATAATCGTGTTTCACTGCTCATTTTTTCTAGTAGAGAGTCTGTGCAATTCACTTCTTGAATAGAAACACCTAACTGTAGTCAAACATGTCTACGGAAGTTGCACCTGACCAGGTAAACAATGGATCTGCAAAATATGAGTGGGTTTTTGTTAGAATGTGCGGCCTGTTTGGCCCATGTACAATTTCTTTGGAGACGGTTGAAAGCTAACGTGTTAAGTCAAATCATCTCTGAGTTAGGCAGTAGTTTTGACGTACAAGAGAATGAATTTGTAAACATTGACTAGAGGTTGGTAACGTTTGCAGTGTAGGTTATCTACGTGCGATAGTTCTAGAGCTAATCTAGCTAACCATAGCATGTTGCAGACATCAAGCTAGCCTGCTAGTGTTAACTAAGCATGTCCAACTTTGTTCACGCTTCAGGAAAATCGTTTAATTTAACGCACGTTTGGAAATTACTGCGAAACCAAGTGTCAACAACCAGCAGACGTATTCACCAAATACTATTTTTTAAAATTAAGGTTGATTTGCCAACCCATATTTTCTGTCCAATGATAATTTGTATGCCCCCCGGATCTCGAACACGGGTTATCTCAAATGAGCTCGTTCACCAAGTAGTTGCAGCTGTTTATAAACAGTGGGTATTTTTTAAAATATGGAAACGAGTAAGGGAAATGTTAAGTTTGAACATTGTGCCGCATTTAAATTCGTAAACTGGACCCGTTACGTTCGCAGATACGTTAATAGGTTACACAAACGGCCTTGGATAACCCATCTGACCGTTAGAGTTGAGGTTTTAGTCGCACAGAATGTCTATCTGGACAGCTAATTCAATATACGTATTGCCTGAAAACCACTCAGCAAAAAGAGGTGTACAGTTAGGCGTTTAACTTATCAGTGGATAGCCAATGTGGTATTTTATTTACTATTGAATGTATGAGTTGCAAGAATATAGACTAACAAATGTCAGTAGTGGCAGACACATTAGTTTTACACCACATTTTTCAGGAAGTTGCCAAATAATTAAAACTCTTCATGGAACAATGTAGACTTTGAACTCAGCAAAAGGGTTTTGCTGAATTCTCAGAGCAAGACAGAGATTGTGCAAGCAGAATGTAGGTTGTAAGTCACTGACTCCTTTCTTATATTTACATATGCATTTGCCTTTCCCCCCCCCCCCCCCCCCCCCCCCCCTAGGCTGCAGAGTACATCCCCGAAAAGGTGAAGAAGGCAGAGAAGAAATTGGAAGAAAATCCTTATGACCTCGACGCTTGGAGCATACTGATTCGAGAAGCACAGGTTTAGTGACACAGGGTTGCATTCCTTCTACCTGGGGTAACTTATTGGGGCAGAGGTGGGAGTGGGACTGTTCAGGAGGGGTCAGATCTCTTAAGAGAAAATCTGAACCTACATACTGTAACGTTTACACACATTGTGGGACATGCCCTTCTGTAATTTTGTATGTGTAACACATTCTACTCTTTTAGAATCAACCAATTGATAAAGCAAGGAAGACATATGAACGACTTGTTGCCCAGTTCCCAAGCTCTGGTAGATTTTGGAAACTATACATTGAAGCTGAGGTTAAGCATTATTTTTTTTTAAATTCTCATATATATATATATTTGTGTGTGTGTGTGTGTGTGTGCGCGTGCGTGCATGTGTGTATGTGTGTGCAAATCCCAAATGATCAACAATGTGAATTTCACTGAAGTGTTCACTTCATTTATCGGGGTAAGCAAAAAGGGGGGAAAAGTAGGTCCATTATATTTCTTTCAGCTTGTATCATCCAAGGGTTCTTTTCAGCTACTCTACAGTTCTATGGGGATAAGTGCATATTGTTGCATGTTTTATCTGCAACAGCATTAAAACTGTTTTAATTGTATTGGAGTGCTTTAGCCTTTTATTCACTTGTGTCAATTTATTGCCTCCTGTGTCATTTCTTTGAGGTCTTTATTTTTCTTATTAACATATTCCTCAGGTTAAATTCTGTCCAACTCTTGAGGTATACTTTTTGGCAGTCGTGTGTATGCGAACTTATATGATAGGTCTTTTAAATAACAACAATCATTTGCTGTTTCCACCTCCAAGAAATGGCTGTTTGTTTTAATCCACCTGATTTTGTCTCCAGTAGCACTTAGCATTCATGAGTTGCACAGTAATGTTTGCCTGAGTTATGTACGTAACAACTAAAAGTTATGCTCATTCCAGAATTGTATTGCCCACAGTTTAGTGTTATAGAAGTTAGTTCCTTTCACATCTAGATAGCAAAACCCTTTCACTATTCTGAGAGGTTGGACTGTAAATATTAACCAGAAACTTTTTTTAATGAGTTTAGCTGCAGAAAAACTAACTCTAAGCAATTTGCCACTAAAGTAATTAGCATGTTAATGAGTGATTAGAATTTGAGGTTAAGGATTTGTTCATTATGCTGTGGCCCTTAGTGTCACAGCCGTGCAGAGTTCAAAATATTTGAACTTTTGTGCACAAGAATTAACATGCTTACTTGCTGCCGTGGTGTTCCCCTTCACAAAAACAATGAATTGCAGCTTGCTGTGCCATGAACATGTGAAAGGGACTGTAAATAGAGTAGGATCCACTAAATAATTGCCAAAAACTCGATTTTTTTTCCAAAACTAAGCTGGTAAGTATATTGTAGTATGGAAGGAGCATACTTTGCTCTTTCCTTCCTAGATCTGTCAGTAAAAAAGTGCCACACATCCTTATTCTTCTTCCAACACTTCTAACACATTCCCCTCGACCCGCCCAACCCCTGGGTGGTCTGTTTGAGGTGATATAGAGAGCAAAAGAAACACACAAAGTTTTACACTGCCTGAAAATTGGAAATATTAAACTAGCATGTACTTACAGAGGGTTACAAAACTTTGTCAGAGCTAAAGATTGTGAGTATGATGTAGTATAGAGTATAGGTAAGGTTAATCAAGTGACACAACTTTTGTGCATTTTAGGAGAAGAATACATTTTGTATGGTCTGTATACTTTTATTTCATGTCAGTCTGTCAGCAGTTTTAGGTTCCAAAGGTCATGAATAGAGATTTTCAAAACATTTTCCTAGTCAGTGCTTTCACGAACTGTTATGCCAACTGTGATGTGGATTTTTAAAGCTTTTGACATTACAGTTTTGTATTTTTCAAATATTTTTTCGCAAGTTTTTCAAATAGTTTTATATGTCGAGAATGAGTACGTTTAAGTCTTCACCGATAACATTAATAACACATTCCTGTGCAAAACATCTGCTGTGCAGTCGTGTTCTGCTCAGTTGCATTCACATCAGAATTAGCTGAACGCAACATTGTATTGGGATGGGTTGAAGCCCAGTCTACGGGGTAAACCCATGTATTTATATTCCCTAGTATATCAAGTCATTGAAATAGAACTCAAATAGAAAGTTCGCATTTTAAGGGCCCATACGTAATCATTGCAAGGCAGGTGTCCTTGTAAGTTTATGAATCTCACAGAGCAATTCGTTGAATTTATCGACCTTGACTAAAGAAATGGCACTTAAACAGCTTATAGGACTTTTTCGTAAGTCATAATCATGCCCCACATTTCAAATTTGCCATAAGCAAAATGGGAGCAAATTTTATTTGTCGTCAGGTAATCACCAATCCCCTGAACAGTAAATTTAGAGCAGTTAATGTAGAAAATGTATAGGCCTATCTCTAAAATTGCTGGAGTCCAAAAGAGGTTCACTGAAAGTTTGTTGAAAATTTGAATCATGCTTTTCAAGAGTTGCTTAGTTATGGACAATTTGATAAGAACAGGCCTTAGTGGTGCTAGTATTCAGTAGCCTATGTACTGAGTTCTGTGCCTGTCAGACAGTTTTTCAGGAACAACATAGCATTTTAAAAACTTGGCGGGGTTAGGCGGTGTAACAAGTGACATTGCAGCATTAGCTTAACATTCCTTGCAATATACAAATCATTCCTAATTTTTGATTGGAATATCCAGAATATTTCAACTATCCTGATATTGTCAGATTCTGATTCCACACAATGGTTCTTTGAAAATAGACTGAGTGTGATGTGTGTCTTTATGCAGAGTTTATTTACGTTTGAGTGTAAAAGACCAAATTAATTTGAGACTCTTCAACTCTTGTTGAAGCCAGCGAATCAAAATATCCTTTTTGGGAGGGATGCCTGCAGTTTACATATACCACAGGCAGTGTCTCTTTTTGAGTTTACATATACTGCATGCAGTATCTCTTGTTTGAGTAATATCTATATATCAGTAGGCAAGCTTTGCAAGACATTGAAAGGTGCTGAATGAATACAATGAAGAAAGCCCTTTTCGTGCACTTCTTTGAACCCCTGATATGCTGTTTGAATGGTTGGAGACTTGATCATTTGACCCCATGCCTTTTGTTTTTGCCAAAGCCTTGAAAGCAGCCCTTGTGTAGTACTGTCACTGTACTTTATTGAGAACATGATTCACACTTTACAATAAACAAAATAATACCTTGGTAATAACTTGCTTTTCGTCATTTGTCATTTCCTGTGTTTTTGGTGATTATTTTGGCCGCACTATGAGGTTCATGTTGTGCAAACCCTAAACTAATTCCCCATAAACGAATACCTACAAATAATAAAGTTTTTTTTTTTGTTTGTTTTTTTTTTCCCCCCCAAAATTGCTGAAGTCAAGTTCTGAGGAGAGACATTTTAAGGAGAAGTCAGGCATTACTTAAATGCTTTTCCTTTCCAGCTGTTGCATATTTGTAGTCTCACTGTTTTTAGGACGAAGATCGTCCGTGTCAGTTTTAGCATTTGACCATTTCTACTCTTTACCACATTGAAGTGGGAGCCTCAAGAAGGATACAGATGATTCTGTTTCTGTTTTTCTATGGAAATGAGTGTGTGGGAATGACAGACACCTGTCAGATATTAACAATGAACTTGAGTCTCTAATTTTTACAAGTAACAGGAATGTTGCTTCAATCATCAAGAATATCAGCCCTAAATTCCCAACATCTCATACTCCGTGTTGTGGTCAGCACAACTGCATCAAGTGGATGCTTTGATACTCCATGTTGATGACTGACAAATGTATGTTTGTTTTGTAAATAAATATTCTTGTTAAGTTTGTGTGAAATTTTTACCTACCTGTTGCATATTTCAAACTATTTTGTGTGAATCAACAACACTGTTGTTTAACAACTTTTTAACTCCAGGGCACATCATGCAGGGCCATCCATTTATATTCTCCTAAAAATACTGAGAGGAATTATTAAGCAATTTTGTAGTGACAAGTTTATAATAACAAAACAAGTAAACTATTTTTGATATTTCTTTGCCATTTTACAGAGGCCTGAATAGCTGTATTCCCAAAGCCATACACTGAAGTCATCAGAAGAGCATCTTTCAGCCATGCTGAAAATATGGCTTCAGATTTTTAAATAGAGAAGGTTTTTTTTTTTTTTTTTTCCTGAGCTGTATGTTAGCATTTCTATAAGCATTTTATTTTGTATAATTTCGGATACAGGGTGCTATGTTGATTCTGTATCTCTAAACACAATGTGATCAGTGTTTTCGAATGGCAAACTGGCAGCACTCATTCTGGGTTAGATCGTATTTCTATTTTTATCTTCTGCCCTCACAGTTTTAGCTTTGCCTATTTTTGCACATCATCCTGGTATAAACATGCTTAACCATGGCAAATGACCAAATGACACTGTCATTTACCAAACGGAAACATTATTCTAATCTCCAGTGGACATATACAGTTCACCTGTCACAGGAATTTCCACTGTGAACACTTGTGCTGATGATTGACAGCTCAGCAACACAAAGTGTACGTGAAAGTGTATTATCTGTTCCCTTTGATTTGTGGCATGTCACACACTGACCTTTCAAAGCCCCTGAAGCTTTAGGTCCTTTGACTGTGATTGGATTGTACACAAAGTACTTTGGCAAAGAGTGCTTTGTTTACCCTTTTTCGAAAAGTTTTTTTTTTTCCTTAAGTTTAGTAATTGTAAACAGCAACACTTAAATTATGATTAGACCATAGCTCTAAAATGCATGATCATGGAGTTTACCATTTCTGAACTTCACATTGTTGATCCTGGGATGTGTCAAAAAGATTTGCATGCCTGTTTTTTTTTTTAGGTACATTATAATTTATTTCATTTGAATGCACTTTAGAAACACTATTAATCTTACTTTTGAAATCTGCTTACAGATCAAGGCAAAAAATTATGACAAGGTTGAAAAGGTGAGCTCTGGTGACATTTAACATTATTTACACAGTGTACTGACATGTTACTCACATAGGGAAGATCACTCCATGGACGTCCTCCTTTTGAGGACTGTGAGAGTGATTTTAGATGTTGATCCAGACAACCATAGTGGGGTTTAGTGTCCACCAGGCATGAAAGAGTAAATTTGCAGAGTCAGGGGACATGATATGCTCAGCCCTATGTAGTCAGTATGTCATATTGTGATGGTGCATTCTAGAGTGAATCCTACAAATTTATTTGATGGTCAAACTGTTCAGTTAGTCTGAACCCATAACACTGAATTAGACTCTTGCCAAAAGAAGGCATGCTCTTCTGTTTGGTTTTTAGACTTAATGTTGTTTGGGAGATACAGAACTGCGTGCACCATCGGTGCAATGATATCAATTGCCTGACTCAGCCCACTAGAGCACATGACATTTGCACCCCTGGTTGTCTCAAAACCTGTAATAAAACATTTATAAATTGGGAGATAGGTTGATCTCACACAGTTTTATTCCATTTGTGCTATATTTATAGAGATGTGTTGTCTTTACAGTGAGAGCACATATGTTGTTATTTTTATGAAAACCATTTAAGTGTATCTATCCATAATAAAGAAGTATATAAGAAATGTACTGTATATTAAAATGTGCATTTACCATTTGTCTGCATGCATAGTACTAGCTGCTCCTGTTTTTATTTGTGGCTCAGTTATTTCAAAGATGCCTCATGAAGGTTCTGCACATCGACCTGTGGAAGTGCTATCTGTCATATGTCCGAGAGACCAAGGGGAAGCTGCCCAGCTACAAGTGAGAGCTTGACTTTTCATCCTGAGTTGACGGGTTCCGCACTTGGGATTCATTTTATTGTATTATCAGTTGAAATTCACTTCATGGTGTAGAGTATTTATTCCAGATCTGCTTCCAGGATTTTGTTTTCCACTGTATGATAGATAATGTCTCTAGGGTTTCAAGAGGTTTTCTAATGTTCACATGTGAGTTGCAATGCTTTTAGGTGGTTTCATGTTAGTTACATGAACACTTT